>NW_026440419.1:0-35000 GCF_025698485.1 Gossypium arboreum
AAATTCTAATATCTAACTAATATCTAATATTTATTAAATTTTAGAAATAAAAACTTTTAATTCGAAATTCTATTTATTCTAAATATAAATTCGAAATTATAGATTTAGAATAAATAGAAATTTTTATTTTATATCTATTTATATAGAATCAATCAAAATCAATCTACCGCGAGGATTAATTAAGAAAATGGGGTTTTGTTTATTTTATTCTTATCCAAGAAAAAAGAGCGATTGGATCCGTTGAAATGCGCTTTTGTTTTCAGGGTTATACTCTGAGTGATCTCCCTGTGAGCGAGCTTATGAGAATGATTTTAACCAAGCAACTGGAAGCGACCAGTTCCAATCAACAAAGAATACAATAATTAGGAAAAAAACTAGATTTTTATTTTTAGTTGTATTTGGATATTCTTTATTTTATTATTGTTTTAGTTTGCTTTAGTTTTAGAATATTATTTTCATTTTCTTAATTTAATAAATTTAATGAATATTTAAAATTAATAAAATAGAAAATTCGAAAATATGGGGCTATACGGACTCGAACCGTAGACCTTCTCAGTAAAACAGATCGAACTGATTATTATCAAAATGATTCAGCCTATTTCAAAGACCCAACATGCATTTTTTTTTGCATTGGGCTCTTTCATTAACTGATAGAAATATCAGTTAGTCTACCGTATATATATTTTTTCTAACAGAAAAAAGAAGACAGTTCCGTGTGCTCTGATTCATTGTGCTCTGATTCATTACTGATACAGGAGCACTTCAGAAATGTTCAAAGAGGAAGGGTTATCTTGACGTAGGTCTGCTTCTGGCCTAGATCAACCTAAGTTAAATGGAGTCTCTACCATCCTGATTAAAAAATCAAACATGAAACTTCATACACCTTAAGATTCATAGGACGAAAAGAGCATTTTTGAGGTCCTTATACTCGTATGCCTAGCATTGAATAGACCGGTATTCACCTATCAATATCTCAAATCAATGATGGGTTCGATTCGGATCTTGCCTAAACGGCACCGAATCGGACCGAACCATTAATCAGGCTATTGTTCTCTTGTTTTGTTCCTTCAAAGTAATGGAGTAAGACATCGATTTCTCAAAAAGATCAATTCTTTTGATTGCATGATAGACTTCCCTGAAAAACATTGGCGCACGTGTAAACGAGGTGCTCTACCAACTGAGCTATAGCCCTTGTGTTTGTGATACATATTTTATCATATTATGTAGATAATTTCTTGTCAAGATGAATATTACATGATCCAACATCATAATCATACCCTTTTGGTCGGTTTGATTGGTATTGCTTAAGTAATATTGGTTATAATCCATCGATGTAATAGGTCCTTTTCTTTCTCTTTATGATTCCTTATGATAATAAATGACCTACTTAACTCAGTGGTTAGAGTATTGCTTTCATACGGCGGGAGTCATTGGTTCAAATCAATAGTAGGTAGAACTTATTAGATACCATCGATCCGGTGTCTAATAAGTTTTCTACCACCTTCTTTTATTGATTTTCTATCTTTTCATCCTATTCTATTTCCGTTTTCAATTTTCAAATTTTCGTTAGATCAAAATCTGATTTCACTTTTGATTGTATTTGATTCTATTTAATCAGCAGAATCAAAATGGGATGTATAAACGAAAGTTCTGTTTCTACGGAAATTCTTTCGATTAACCAACTCGTTACGAAATCGCGTTGATAGCCTCGACTCGTGTCCTAGCCGTCTGAGAGCTAGATTTGCCTCAATTGTTTGCCTCTTGCCTTCAGCTTTCCTCAAGTTAGCTTCCGCTATTTCAAGAGCTTGCTGAGCTTCTTGTGGATCAATGTCACTACCCTTCTCGCATCATTTACTAAAATAGTGATTTCATTGTTGCCTATTCTAGCAAAACCACCCATCAGAGCCATCGTTAACCATTGGTCGTTAAGGCGTATTCTCAAAATACCTATATCTACAGCTGTGGCAATAGGCGCGTGATTTGGTAATACGCCAATTTGTCCGCTATTAGTAGATAAAATGATTTCTTTCACTTCTGAATCCCAAACAATTCGATTAGGGGTAAGTACGCAAAGATTTAAGGTCATTTCTTCAATTTGCTCTCCATTTCTAAGTTCGTAGCCTTCGCAGTAGCTTCGTCGATGTTACCTACCAAATAAAGGCCTGTTCAGGAAGACCGTCTAATTCTCCGGAAAGGATCAATTTAAATCCTCTAATTGTTTCTGCTAGACCAACATATTTCCCCGGGAACCGTAAATACTTCCGCTACGAAAAAGGGTTGTGATAAGAAACGCTCAATTTTTCGCGCTCTTGCTACGGTTAAGCGATCCTCTTCGGACAATTCGTCCAACCCAAGGATAGCTATAATGTCCTGAAGTTCTTTGTAACGCTGTAAGGTTTGCTTAACCCTTTGCGCAGTTTCATAATGTTCCTCACCAACGATTCGAGGTTGGAGCATAGTGGACGTTGAGTCTAAAGGATCTACCGCTGGATAAATACCTTTGGCAGCTAATCCTCTTGATAGTACGGTAGTAGCATCTAAATGCGCAAATGTTGTGGCAGGGGCAGGGTCGGTCAAATCATCCGCAGGTACATAAACTGCTTGAATAGAGTTATGGATCCCTCCTTGGTAAAGTAATTCTTTCTTGTAAAGTACCCATTTCGGTACTAAGGGTGGGTTGATAACCCACAGCGGAAGGCATTCTACCCAATAAGGCAGATACTTCGGATCCCTTGGACAAAACGGAAGATATTGTCTATAAATAGAAGTACGTCTTGTTCATTAACATCTCGGAAATATTCCGCCATAGTTAGGGCAGTCAATCCAACTCTCATACGAGCTCCTGGCGGTTCATTCATCTGACCGTAGACTAAAGCCACTTTTGATTCCGCAAGATTTTGTTCATTAATTACTCCAGATTCTTTCATTTCCATGTAAAGATCATTTCCTTCTGAGTCCGTTCACCTACTCCGCCAAATACGGATACGCCCCATGAGCTTTGGCAATGTTGTTGATCAATTCCATAATGAGTACTGTTTTACCTACCCCAGCCCCCCCAAATAGTCCGATTTTTCCTCCACGACGATAAGGAGCTAAAAGATCGACTACTTTAATTCCTGTTTCAAAAATAGATAATTTTGTATCTAATTGTATGAAAGCGGGCGCGGATTTATGAATAGGGGATGTTGTGCGAGTATCTACAGGACCTAAATTATCAACGGGCTCCCCAAGCACGTTAAAAATTCGTCTAGGGTCGCTCCGCCGACTGGAACATAGAGCAGCTCCGTGTCAATCACTTCCATTCCTCTCGTTAGACCATCTGTAGCGCTCATAGCTACAGCTCTAACTCGATTATTTCCTAATAATTGCTGTACCTCACAAGTTACATTAATTTGTTGACCGGCGGTATCTTGACCCTTAACTACTAGGGCGTTGTAAATATTAGGCATCTTGCCCGGGGGAAAGGCTACATCAGTACTGGACCGATGATTTGAGAAATACGCCCAGATTTTCTTTTCAAGCGTGGAAACTCCAGGAACAAGTAGTAGGATTTATTTTCATAATAAAGTGAAATATGTCAATTTTTTTTTTTCCAAAATTATCTAATACAAAATAAATCTTCGACAGGAGGTTGATCGGTTAATTCAATAAGAAATGGGGGTTAGCGCTCGATTTCGTTGGTCCCATCCAATTCAAGTGCATGCAATTGGATTGGTTCCTTATTCAATGAAGGAATTTTTAAGTTCAACCAACCTATTTTCAAAATAGGAAGTGGATAAATAAAAATTTTGGGAGAGTCTTTCATTTGTCCATCATTATAAACAACACCATCCATATTATCTATGGAATTCGAACCCGAACTCTATTTATGATTCCTTATTTCTATCTCATTAGCCTTGTTTCAATTTCATTTCATATTTTATTTTAGCATATCGATTTTTTTTTACTTTACGTCCAACCTCTCCCCCCTTTTTCCATCTATATTCCCTTTTTTTTTCATTTCAGGGCCGAATTACGCCTGTTTTCACATCTAGGATTTACATATACAACATATATTACTGTCAAGGGTGAATTTCTTATTTTATTGAGCTTATAATATATAATTTATATTAGATGTTAGAATATTAATTCTATTATATATTTATCTATTCTATTATATATATATTCTAATATATATTAGTATTATTTTATATTATTTATCTATTTCTTATCTATTTCTATTTCATTTATTTCATTTGCATTTAGAATTTTGATTCAAAAAAAAGTAAGGAATTATAAACTTGAAAAACACGGATCAGGTTGCGCCATACATATGAAAGAATATAGAATAATGATGTATTTGGCGAATCAAATACCATGGTCTAATAAGGAACCTTTCGGATTCGTTGATAATTTTTTGGAAGATTTCTTCGAAAAGGTTTCATTAACTCCTCATTTATATCGAGTAGACCTTGTTGTTGCGAAATTCTTAATTCATGAGTTGTAGGGAGGGACTTATGTCACCACAAACAGAGACTAAAGCAAGTGTTGGATTCAAAGCTGGTGTTAAAGAGTATAAATTGACTTATTATACTCCTGAATATGAAGTCAAAGATACTGATATCTTGGCAGCCTTCGAGTAACTCCTCAACCCGGAGTTCCGCCTGAGGAAGCAGGGGCCGCAGTAGCTGCTGAATCTTCTACTGGTACATGGACAACCGTGTGGACCGATGGGCTTACCAGCCTTGATCGTTACAAAGGGCGATGCTACGACATTGAGCCCGTTCCTGGAGAAGAAGATCAATATATATGTTATGTAGCTTACCCTTTAGACCTTTTTGAAGAAGGTTCTGTTACTAACATGTTTACTTCCATTGTGGGTAATGTATTTGGGTTCAAAGCCCTGCGCGCTCTACGTCTAGAGGATCTGCGAGTCCCTACTGCTTATATTAAAACTTTCCAAGGCCCGCCTCATGGCATCCAGGTTGAAAGAGATAAATTGAACAAGTATGGTCGCCCCCTATTAGGATGTACTATTAAACCTAAATTGGGGTTATCCGCTAAGAACTACGGTAGAGCAGTTTATGAATGTCTACGTGGCGGGCTTGATTTTACCAAAGATGATGAGAATGTGAACTCCCAACCATTTATGCGCTGGAGAGACCGTTTCTTATTTTGTGCCGAAGCAATTTTTAAATCACAGGCTGAAACAGGTGAAATCAAAGGGCATTACTTGAATGCTACTGCAGGTACATGTGAAGAAATGATCAAAAGGGCCATGTGTGCTAGAGAATTGGGAGTTCTATCGTAATGCACGACTACTTAACAGGTGGGTTCACCGCAAATACTAGCTTGGCTCATTATTGCCGAGATAATGGTCTACTTCTTCACATCCATCGCGCAATGCACGCAGTTATTGATAGAACAGAAGAATCATGGTATGCACTTTCGTGTACTAGCTAAAGCTTTACGTATGTCTGGTGGAGATCATATTCACGCTGGTACAGTAGTAGGTAAACTTGAAGGAGAAAGGGACATAACTTTGGGCTTTGTTGATTTACTACGTGATGATTTTATTGAAAAAGATCGAAGCCGTGGTATTTATTTCACTCAAGATTGGGTTTCTATGCCAGGTGTTCTGCCCGTAGCTTCGGGGGGTATTCACGTTTGGCATATGCCTGCTGACCGAGATCTTTGGAGATGATTCCGTACTACAATTCGGTGGAGGAACTTTAGGACACCCTTGAAATGCACCGGTGCTGTAGCTAATCGAGTAGCTTTAGAAGCATGTGTACAAGCTCGTAATGAGGACGTGACCTTGCCCGCGAGGGTAATGAAATTATCCGCGAGGCTAGCAAATGGAGTCCTGAACTAGCTGCTGCTTGTGAAGTATGGAAGGCGATCAAATTTGAATTCGACGCAGTGGATAAATTAGATAAAGTGGAAAAATGAGATAAACCAGCTTCATAAATCAAATTTGAATTCGAAGCAATGGATACTTTGTAATCCAGTAATTACTGTCGGTTTGTTGAATTGCAATTAAACTCGGCCCAATCTTTTACTAAAAGTTGAGCCGATTCTATTATCTATATTTTTGATAGATATATTTTTATCTAGATATACAAGATCTTAAATACAAAATAAAAGACTAAACACAACTCAAATTTTCTCCTGGGTCCATAATTAATCCTATGTATGGATCCTTAGGATTGGTGTATTCTTTTCTATCCTATATACCACGGTTTCGGATCATGGATCGAGCCAAGCATCACTTCTTCTACCCATCCTGTATGTTGTCCTTTTGGCTCCGTGTTGGAATAGAAACTTATTGTATTAGTAGACGAGATTTTACGAAAAAGGTTCTTGATAGGAGAAAATTTCTTTTCAATTTTTTCAGTGCGGATTTTACACAACATGGAAATCACTATTTCTAATTGAAAATTGATATTTCTAATTCAAAAGAAAAAGAGCTCTATCCTATCATATATAATGAACTGCTACTCTAGGTTCTCACAAAGAGAATCGTTTCTTTCAATATTCACTCATTGTTCGTTAATAACCCTAGTGATTGTATCTAGTATGCGTATTCTGATAGGAAATAAAATATTCAATTGATTTTCATCGAATGACTATTCATCTACTGTACTTTCATGGAAATAGAGGCAAAAAGCTCTATGGAAAAATCATGGTTCAATTTGATCTTGTCTAAGGGAGAATTAGAATACAGATGTGGGCTAAGTAAATCAATGGATAGCCGCCTTGGTCCTGTTGAAAATACTACTGTAAACGAAGACCCGACTAGAAATGATACGGATAAAAACATTCATGATTGTAGTGACAGCTCTAGTTATTACAGTAAGGTTGATCATTTAGTTGACGTCAAAGACATTCAGATTTCATTTCTGATGACACCTTTTTAATTAGGGATAGTAATCAGGACCGTTATTCCATATATTTTGATAGTGAAAATCAAATTTTGAGCTTAACAATGATCATTCTTTTTGAGTGAACTAGAAAGTTTTTTATAGTTATCATAATTCTAGTTATATGAATAATGGATCGAAAATGATGAGCCCACTATCATTTTAACTTGTATGATAATGATACTAACTGTGGTTGGAATAATCATTAATAGTTGTATTGACTCTTATCTTCGTTCTCAAATCTGTATTGATAGTTCCATTTTAAGTGGTAGTGACAATTCCAATGATAATTATATTTATAATTACATTTGCGGCGAAGGTGGAAATAGTAGTGAAGGCAAAATTTCGATATAATAACTCGTGAAAATGGTAATGATTTAACTCTAAAAGAAAGTTCTAATGATCTCGATCTATACAAGGATTTGTGGGTTCAATGCGAATGCGAAAATTGTTATGGAGTAAATTATAAGAAATCGCTTAATTCAAAATGAATATTTGTGAACAATGTGGATATCATTTGAAAATGAGGAGTTCAGATAGAATCGAACTTTCGATTGATCCAGGCACTTGGGGTCCTATGGATGAAGACATGATCTCTCTGGATCCCATTGAATTTCAGTCTGAAGAAGAGCTTTATAAAGATCGTATTGATTTTTATCAAAGAAAGACAGGATTAACTGAGGCTATTCAAACAGGCACGGGTCAACTAAACGGTATTCCTATAGCAATCAGGGTTATGGATTTTCAGTTTATGGGGGAGTATGGGATCTGTAGTAGGCGAGAAAATCACCCGTTTGATCGAATATACTACCAATAATTTTTACCTCTTATTCTAGTGTGTGCTTCCGGAGGCACGCATGCAAGAAAAGTTTGAGCTTGATGCAAATGGCTAAAATATCTTCCGCTTTATATGATTATCAATCAAATAAAAAGTTATTTTATGTATCAATTCTTACATCTCCTACTACTGGTGGAGTGACTGCGAGTTTTGGTATGTTGGGGGATATCATTATTGCTGAACCCAATGCCTATATTGCATTTGCGGGTAAAGAGTAATTGAGCAAACATTGAATAAAACAATACCGGAAGGTTCACAGGCGGCTGAATATTTATTCCATAAGGGTTTATTCGATCCAATCGTACCACGTAATCCTTTAAAAGGTGTTCTGAGTGAGTTAGTTCAGCTCCACGGTTTTTTCCCTTTGAATCAAAATTCAATCAAGTAGAGTCTTAAGTGAAATTTTTTTATTTGTAGTGAAAAGGTAGTTAGTTAGTTTATCAGAATCAAAGTCAAAGCCCGCGTAATGGGCTTTGACTTTGTGATTCAAAAATTGTCGAAAAACAAATTATGTGGATAATTATTATTATCATTATCCGATATTACTAATGAGTAAACCTCTAGCAACAAGATAAAAAGCGAATTTTTCCTTCTGTGAAATGAAATTCGAATTTGGAGAGACAAATAAAACGAATTTTATCCTCCTCTATTGCGTATGTATATAGAATTTAAATAGAGAAAAAATAGAATAGAAATATAGAGTTTTGCATCTTTCTATATCTCCCGAAAATTCTATTTTTACTAATAATCCCTGTTCTTGGATCGGATTCTAACGAATCGAATCTTTCGACAATTTGTAATAAACTCTTTCTTTATTAAATTCAAAAATGCAAATTAGAAGACAAGAACAATAGAATAATAAGAAAAGTAAGAATAAAGTAAGATAATAAAGAAAGTGGATTATCTTATCATATACATCTATTTTATTTGATTTAAAAAGATGGGCAAGTCCTTTTATTTAATTCTACATTCCTTGCACTTATTAGATATCTATTAGATATATAGATTCGCTTAGATATACTTAGTATTTAGATATAATTAGTATAATATACGAATTATAATATAATCGTTATAAGATATATTTCTAACTAAACAATATAACAATAACAGGTACAAATATTAAATTGAGGTACCCATTTTATGACAACTTTCAGCAGTTTTCCCTCTATTTTTGTGCCTTTAGTAGGCCTAGTATTTCCGGCAATTGCAATGGCTTCTTTATCTTTGTATGTTCAAAAAACTAAGATTTTTTAGATTCGATGGGGCCAAGACCAAATCTTATCTATTTTTTTTCAAGACTTAGATGTCATGGATACCTATTTAGTAGAATATTGTATAACATCCGGCTTACCCGAACCGAACATAAATGAAAAAGCCCCTCTTATGCATACGTAAACATGGTATAGGGTTAAATGAATTATAGCAAGTGGATCGGTACCGAACGGATGTATGAAATTAAAGTCTATATATCTAGTAGATCCGTATAGGCGATCATATAAAGGGGATGATTTTAGATCGAAGCAATTTGATGAATTCCTTCTAAAAGTTCATATCAAAATAGTACTAGTTGATGAGAGTTACTTCGGAAACAAAAAAAGTAAAGTCGAATTTTTTTGGTTATTCTCTCAATTCGAATAAAATGCAACTGGATCTAGTATGTATGAGTTGGCGATCAGAATCTATATGGATAGAATTTATAGTGGGATCTCGAAAAACAAGCAATTTTTGCTGGGCCTTTATCCTTTTTTTTGGTTCATTAGGGTTTTTATTAGTTGGAACTTCTAGTTATCTTGGTAGGAATTTGATATCTTTATTTCCGTCTCAGCAAATAGTTTTTTTTCCACAAGGAATCGTGATGTCTTTCTATGGGATCGCAGGCCTCTTTATTAGTTCCTATTTGTGGTGCACAATTTTTTGGAATGTAGGCAGTGGTTATGATCGATTCGATAGAAAGGAGGGAATAGTCTGTATTTTTCGTTGGGGTTTTCCTGGAAAAAATCGTCGCATCTTTCTACGATTCCTTATGAAAGATATTCAGTCCATCAGAATAGAAGTTAAAGAGGGTATTTATGCTCGTCGTGTCCTTTATATGGAAATCAGAGGCCAGGGGGCCGTTCCCTTGACTCGTACTGATGAGAATTTGACTCCGCGCGAAATTGAACAAAAAGCTGCTGAATTGGCCTATTTTTTGCGTGTACCGATTGAAGTCTTTTGAAATGAATTGCAGAATAAAAGCTTTCTCGCCGGGAGGAAAAAGCTCAATCCAAGAATCCTCTTTTTTCTATAGCAGAACTAAACTGAAGTTTCTTCAGAATGCCCATTCAAACCAAAGCGGACGTATACGGAAGAGTCATAACATAAAAAAACAGTTTTTTTTGTCCACAAAATAGTTTTATGCGTCTGTAAATGTAAAACCGCTCAACAATTCAGTAACAAAATAAGCAAGAAATCGAAATACTGGATTCATCTCATATATCAAATCGAAATAAAGACTTTCGCTTTTTATTTGCAATATTTGGAGTTGATACGTTAGATACAGATAGATCATATCTTGTAAATTTTCTCTACTTTTCTTTTCTCAATCGGCCCCTCCCCTTTTATCCTTTCTTTTGTGCTCCTTAAGAACTAAAGAACTAAACAAGTGGATTTCTTTCTTATAACATAATGATAAACGTAATGATAACTTTTCTGTCTTTTTTTGTCACTCATTTTTGATCAGCATAATATTTTTCCTAATTTTTTTTTCAATTATTGCTGGACTCTAGACTATATATAGTTTAGATAACCCGCGAAAATTTTCGACATATTTGATTGCGATCTTGATATAGACAGGGCGCTCCTTCGTCTCAAAATCTGAATAGAACAATCTTTATTATTTGAAGCGGTTCTTTCGGGCAGTTATCAAAAGAGGGCAATTGCTTCGAATTTGATCAATTGAGATATATGGAAACAAAAACAATATAACAATAATATATATATTTCATTCGAATTCAAAGTGGATTCTTATTTTCTATATTCTGTATTCTTTTTAGATTCAATTAGATTCAAGGGCTAAGCACTGAATCAAAAAAAAACAGAGAATAGATTCATGGGCCCCTACTTTATAATATAATGAAAGGCATGCTTGATAGAAAGATTAGATCACATAAAGTCAACGAATGAGGTGGGTTCATTAACAACTCACAGATGAAAAAATGGCAAAAAAGAAAGCATTCACTCCCCTTCTATATCTTGCATCTATAGTATTTTTGCCCTGGTGGATCTCTCTCATTTAATAAAGTCTGAAATCTTGGATTACTAATTGGTGGGATACTAGGCAATCGAAACTTTTTGAATGATATTCAAGAAAAGAGTATTCTAGAACAATTCATAGAAGTAGAGGAACTCTTCCTGTTGGACGAAATGATAAAGAATACCGGAAACACATCTACAAAAGCTTCGTATAGGAATCCAAAAGAAACGATCAATTGATCAAGCTGCACAATGAGGATCATATCCATACGATTTTGCACTTCTCGACCAATCTAATCTGTTTCGTTATTCTAAGTGGTTATTCTATTTTGGGGAATGAAGAACTTCTTATTCTTAACTCTTGGGTTCAAGAATTCCTATATAATTTAAGCGACACAATAAAAGCTTTTCTATTCTTTTATTAACAGATTTATGTATAGGATTTCATTCGCCCACGGTTGGGAACTAATGATTGGCTCTATATACAAAGATTTTGGATTTGCTCATAATGATCAAATTATATCTGGTCTTGTTTCTACTTTTCCAGTCATTCTAGATACAATTTTAAAATATTGGATCTTTCGTTATTTAAATCGTGTATCTCCGTCACTTGTAGTTATTTATCATTCAATGAATGACTGAAAAATGATTCACGGATTCAATTAGAATCTTTCTTACTTTCGAGATAAGCAAAGCATGCAAAGTCGTACTTACTTTACTCTTTCTACCCATCAGGAGAATACAATTTCTCCTCTGTTTCAGTCATTTTTTTCAGTTTTCAGTAAAGTAAATAGCAGAATCGTGGCTGGGAACTATACTAGTGACCTACCTAATTTTATTATGAAATTTTCGGGATCAATGATTGGACCATGCAAACTAGAAATACTTTTCTTGGATAAAGGAGGAGATTACTCGATCCATTTCCGTATCGCTCATGATCTATATAATAACCGGGGCTTCCATTTCAAATGCATATCCCATTTTGCGCAGCAGGGTATGAAAATCCACGAGAAGCAACTGGGCGTATTGTATGCCAATTGCCATTTAGCGAATAAACCCGTGGATATTGAGGTTCCACAAGCGGTACTTCCTGATACTGTATTTGAAGCGGTTGTTAGAATTCCTTATGATATGCAACTGAAACAAGTTCTTGCTAATGGTAAGAAAGGGGCTTTGAATGTGGGTGCTGTTCTTATTTTACCAGAGGGGTTTGAGTTAGCCCCGCCTGATCGTATTCGCCCGAGATGAAAGAAAAGATAGGCAATCTGTCTTTCAGAACTACCGCCCACTAAGAAAAATATTCTTGTGATAGGTCCTGTTCCTGGTAAAAATATAGTGAAATCACCTTTCCTATTCTTTCCCCAGACCCTGCTAGTAATAAGGATGCTCATTTCTTAAAATATCCCATATACGTAGGCGGAAACAGGGAAGGGCCAGATTTATCCGACAGGAACAAAAGTAACAATACTGTTTATAATGCTACGGCAACAGGTATAGTAAGCAAAATCATACGAAAAGAAAAAGGGGTACGAAATAACCATAACGGATGCCTTGGATGGACATCAAGTGGTTGATATTATCCCCAGGACCAGAACTTCTTGTTTCAGAGGGTGAATCTATCAAACTCGATCAACCATTAACAATTAATCCTAATGTGGGTGGATTTGGTCAGGGGGATGCAGAAATAGTACTTCAAGACCCACTACGCGTCCAAGGTCTTTTGTTCTTCTTGGCATCTATTGTTTTGCACAAATCTTTTGGTTCTTAAAAGAAACAGTTTGAGAAGGTTCAAGTGTCCGAAATGAATTTCTAGATCTGTGGATTTATCAACATCAAATTTGTAAAAAGAACAAATTATTCCTGGCAATTAGGTTAGGTATAATGAAAAAGGGATGAAAAGTCTTTTGCTTGTTTCTATTCTTTCTCTAGGAATTGCTTTTACCGCATTCAAAATTCAAAACAAAATATGTATATTGTGAAGAAGACTATTTGTCTTTACCTCTTTTTTCTTTTTCAATCTAAATTGGACTAAATTGGGGGGTGTAATTATATTCCTATTGTCAGTGTCAGATTTAAATGTTACAGAATAGGTTTTGTTTTCTAAATTCAATTTGAGTAGATACTAAACATAAGATAAGTAAGTGGAGAATAGAAAGGAAGGATAAATTAAATGGGGGAACAAATAATTACAGGGAGTATTCTTCGTCTTTCTAGCCTTCGACACAAGAAAAGGGTGTATAAAATTCCTTTTCTTGTGTCGAAATATCTTTAATTCAGGACCCGTTCGTCAAAGATTTCTATTCTTAGTTTCGATTTTCCAGATTTTTCAGAACCCTTTATTTTTCGATTTACTTATAATAGAATAAGTAATAAGGATAATATAATAAGTATAAAATAAGTCGAAATAAGTATAATATACTAAGTAATGGACAACCAAAAAAAAGAGAACGGAATCCTTACCGATTTTTTGATAAAATAGAATCAAGGCGATAAACTTATAAAATAATTTCAAACTTTGATGAAATACTAAAATAAATCGAGTAAGGTTAGACTAGTCTAGAAAAGGTTTGAATCTGGTCGACAGAAAAAAAGAAATATTAAATATATATTGTATTGTGTCATCCAATTGAGTGATTCCTTTTTCTTCTAACCTTGAAAGTATCGATAGATACTATCGAAGAGCAGATGCTATGAATCAATTAATTGAAATTGAGTTCATTTTCAAAAAATCATCGGAAAAAGTGATCCATTTGTTGTCATTTATACGACCAAAATATTATGATCATGATCATTAAGAATTCAACGGGACCCTTCCTCATGAATCAGACAAAGAAAGAGGCGGGCCCCGTTGAGTTCTTACTTTCATGCCTATAACTTAGTTCGTCCCATTATCCATTATTCCATATTACAGGGACGAACCCAATCCAGAATATGAACCATAAAGAAAATACCTATTAAACCGATCACAGGAATACCAGTTACCGTACCTATTATCAAGAGGAATCCTTCCAGTAGTATCGGCCATTTATCCCTTCCTCCGCATTTCATCAAGTGGTCATGCTAAAGACATAAACAGTCATAGATAATTATGAGATACAATCCTTCCGAATGGGATAAGAGAATTCCTACTATTATTTAGTATTCTACTACTCTTTTTTTCTTAATTGAAGAAATAATTGGAAAATAAAACAGCAAGTACAAAATGAGTAATAACCCCAGTAGAGACTGGTACGATTCAATTCAACATTTTGTTCGTTCGGGTTTGATTGTGTCATAGCTCTATAATTAATTCGAATTAGGTTTATCGTTGGATGAACTGCATTGCTGATATTGACCCCAAAAAAGAAACGGTAGGTACAGCTAGTCCGTGAACAGCCAACCATCGCACTGTAAAAATTGGATAGGTTCGATCTATGGTCATTGGGTCCTCCTAAAAAGATCTACTAAATTCATCGAGTTGTTCCAAAGAATCAAAACGGCCAGTTATTAATGGAATTCCTTGTCGGCTCTCTGTAAAATACTCGTTTGGACGAGGGCTTCCAAACACATCATAAGCTAAACCTGTGCTGACGAATAACCAACCCGCGATGAATAGGAAGGTATAGTAATACTATGAATGACCCAGTATCGAATACTGGTAATAATATCAACAAAGAACGTTCTCCTGTGCTTCCAGACATGCCGAGCTCCACATATTCTTGTAGGGATCGATTCCGTAAAAGATGGGATCAGTAAATGGGAATTCACCGAAACTAAATCTTTGTGAGATCGTCAATATTGTACCAAAGGTATTTTTAGAGTATACCGAATCAGTATAGCTATCCTTCTTCTGACACAGCAACGCAATTTCAAACAGTATATCGACGTGAAGTGCTAGATAATTTCTTTCTTCTTCTTGCTTGTCGATGTATAACCAGGTATCATGCAATAGAAAATTCCTCAAATTCCTGGAGGTATTGGCTTGGGCCTAGAAACGGAAGATCAGGTAACCCGTGAATCAACGAGTTGGTTTATAATAATTCATGAAGGAAATTATCATATTTCCGCAAGTCAATTAGATGCGAAATATAAAATTGACTTTTTTCGTAGTTACACAAGAGGTTTTGTTTTTGTTGGAAGCCCTCTTTTTTTTATTTTTATTTTAAGGAATTGCTTAGTCGTCTAGTAACAAGTAAGAGTAGTCGTTAGATATAGATAAAAAAAAAGCAAGGAATAAAAAATTCTACTAATCAATATTTGTGAGGCGGCCTTTCTTGTATTCTTGTATTAGATCCAAAGGTTTTCTTGACCTAACTACAAAGATGATGAATCGATTTCTTTTCTTTTCTACTCTTGTCCTGCCGCTCTATTTTGTGAATACCATTTATAATGATTGATGAAGCAAAAATTTCAATTGAACTTATTATTTCAATTGGTATTTTGCTTATCCCCTCTCGTTTAAAAATTGAAACTTAGGTAAGTGCTTTATAAACATATGTATAAAAGAACATATTTCATTTAGCTCCTTCATGCCTACTATAACTAGTTATTTCGGTTTTTACTAGCGGCTTTAACTATAACCTCAGCTTTATTTATTGGTCTGAGTAAGATACGACTTATTTGAAAATTAATTCAATGAACGAACAATTCATAAAAACAAAGCTTTCTGCCCTATTCCATATATTCTATAGCTCCTTACCGTGTTAATTATCAATTATTAGGTATTGATATTCATGGGCAATAGAAATTAATATTTAGGGATAGATATTACCTTTCTTTTTCTCCTTTCAAATAAATTGAAATGATTGAAGTTTTCTATTTGGAATCGTCTTAGGTCTAATTCCTATTACTTTGGCTGGATTATTCGTAACCGCATATTTACAATACAGACGTGGTGATCAGTTGGACCTTTGATTAATTAACATACCCTTTTTTGACTGACCCTTTAATTCTTAAATTTTTAATTTCAATTTATTTAATAATTTGAATTTAATAATTTAATCCAAGGAGGTCAAATTCGAATTGCTGTTCAATTTTTTTCAGTTCGGTGTAATTTTCGACCTAACAAGAGCGGAATCGCGCTCTGTAGGATTTGAACCTACGACATTGGGTTTTGGAGACCCACGTTCTACCGAACTGAACTAAGAGCGCTTTCTTAATAAATAAGACTGTAAAAAGAGGAGTTCTTTTATTTTATAACCCCAATACATCGCGCACAACTATACTATCATATATCATATATAATATGAAAACGATAGATTATGTATGCTTAATTTTAATCAATCTAAAACGACTCCTCGTTACTGCTCAAAGGAGAAGTAATAGGTAGGGATGACAGGATTTGAACCCGTGACATTTTGTACCCAAAACAAACGCGCTACCAAGCTGCGCTACATCCCTTTCAATTGGCCTACAATGTCATTGTAGAGAATCCCTGTCTTGTTTTCCACACCTTATTTCATCTATTGATATACAAAACGGATCTTTCCATTTCCTCTTTTGGTCTCATATCATATAACAACCATATAATGAATAATAAATGAATATTTTGGCAGGAATTCTCAGGCGGAAAGGGACCTATTTTGTTTTGCTGTTTTAAGAAAGGAAAATCTTATCTATCGAATCATTGTACATTTAAATTTGAATTTTGAATTAGGAATTCCGGGTACAAATAGACAAATCAAGTGGTCTTTAACCACATACATGCGATATATATGTATTACCATAATGTAATACGATAAAGAAGGAGGATTTTAAATGCGAGATCTAAAACATATCTTTCCGTAGCACCGGTACTAAGTACTCTCTGGTTCGGTTCTTTAGCGGGTTTATTGATGAGATCAATCGTTTCTTCCCGGATGCGTTAACATTCCCTTTTTTTAATTCGAGTTATTGTCGCGGGACGGGGCGAAAAGATTAGATCGAGATACAATCAAATATCTGTGACTACTCTCTCGCCCCCCTTTTTTAGTTTTTTTAGAATTAGATAAAATTAGATAAAATAAATAAGGAAGGTAGAACGAAAAAGTGGATTCAACCTCACCGAAACTCGGGTTCAAGCTCCAATTAAATTACTAGTAGAGCGAAAGAGAAATGTGGCTGGAACAACAGTATCCTACAAGATACTTAAAGAAAATACCGTACGGTGGTTTGATTCTAAATAGAGTTCGAAATCGTTGTATTACTTATTCTTATTATTTACTATAAATCTATATTGATTTACTATATTGATTGCAACAAAATCTTTCAAGATTTGGTTTTGAGTTAACAACTTTTATTTCTTTTTTTTCATTCCTTTCTTCTTCGCTTTTGATCGGAAAATAGAAAAGTTGGGTGAATTAAAAACTCAAAGGAGGTTCATGGCCAAGAGTAAAGATGTCCGAGTAACGATTATTTTGGAATGTACCAGTTGTGTTCGAAACGGCGTTAATAAGGAATCAACAGGTATTTCCAGGTATATTACTCAAAAAATCGACACAATACATGATCGATTGGAATTGAAGAAATTCTGTCCTTATTGTTACAAACATACAATTCACGGGAGATAAAGAAATAAATCGAATCAAGTGCTCGTATGTCACCACTTCGAGAATATGAAAATATGACATTAGGTATATAATATATTAAGTATATAATTAGTTATATAACGCATATTTTCTTTCTATATTATTAATATTATTTATTTAAATATTATTAATATATTTTAATTTATATATATTTAAATTATATATTGAAATGATAAATAATAATAAAATAAACAATACAATAATAAAATAAACAAACCAAATCCTATTTATTATATTAATTCTATAATTTGAATTTTCAAAATAGGATTTTAGAAATAGAGATAAGGGATAGGATTCTTTTAGAAATATTAGAAATAAGGAATAAAGAAATCATGGATAAATCCAAGCGACTCTTTCTTAAATCAAGCGATCTTTTCGTAGGCGTTTGCCCCCGATCCAATCGGGGGATCGAATTGATTATAGAAACATGAGTTTAATTAGTCGATTTATTAGTGAACAAGGAAAAATATTATCTAGGCGAGTAAATAGATTGACCTTAAAACAACAACGATTAATTACTATTGCTATAAAACAAGCTCGTATTTTATCTTCGTTACCCTTTCTTAATAATGAGAAACAGTTTGAAAGAAGCGAGTCGACCACTAGAACTACTGCTCTTAGAACCAGAAATAAATGGCTTACACCCTTCAAAGAATCGAATCCGGTTGGGGAAGAAAAAAATATTTTTTATTGAGCGTCTTCGCTCATCTTGTTTTGATGACCTTATCAGAATCAGAATTTTTATCATATTAATTTCTACTCTACCTTCCCGAGTTCATTCTCGAGGGAACCCCATTTCATTTAAAGCATTTCGTTGGATTCCTTCCGATCTCCTTATTTTCTAATCTCGTTGGAAATCATATAAAGACAATTCCTATTTGAGATAGCTATTTGTGCAAGTATTTTACGATTCAGAAGCAACTGTTTCTTGTACAGATTGTGTATTAATCGACTATAACTATAGGATACCCCCACCCCACGAATTACTGCATTTATTCGAGTGATCCACAAACGACGAAAATCCCTTTTTTTCCTATCTCTATCCCGATGAGCCGAAACCAAAGCTCTTATTCTTTGTTGAGTAATAGTTCGAGTAAGTCTTGAATGAGCCCCCCGAAAGCTTGATGCAAATAAACTAATTTTTTTTCGACGTCTACGAGCTATATATCCCCGTTTAATTCTGGTCATTGAATAAAAGAAATTTTGATGAATAACTAATTCTTTCTTTCAGTTATTCTTTTCTAGTCTATTAATAACAAAACGGATTCTTCCAATGTATAAAATAAAAATTCCAATGGCTTTTGCTACTCTAACCGTCCCGACCACGATTTTTCCTTTTTCTAGGCATTTCATTTCGCCTTGAAATAAGAAATTGTATTGATACTAGGTATCAAAAAAGCATATTAACTAAAATAAAGGTAAATAGAAATGGATAAATAAATAGTGGGTTCCATCGTTTCTATGGTTACTTCTTAAACGGTGAGTCCTCTCTATACACCGGAGCTCATTCCTTCATTTAATTGGTAACTTGTACAGTTCACACTCTTCGGCTCTACTCATAAATTTTCCAGTAATAGATCTTTCACAACGAGATCTATCTTATACAGTAACGGTATGTAAGGATGAGGATTAATTGGGCAGCTGACCCTGTTAGTCCGTTCTTTGCAGAGTCGAAGCATAATCTTTTGCTTTTTAAATAGGATTTTCCCGCTTAATGGATAAGCATTTGCTACCAATGGGAATTTTTCTCATCTTAAATTCTAAGATTGGATTTGCGCCAATGGAAACCATAAATTTCATACACAATAGAAGGATATGGTAGATCTAGCTTTTTTAGATAGTGAACGGACGAACCCCATTCTATTCACTGGTACGGATCGTTGATACTGAAAAAGTTGTTTCTTTTTTCTCAGCCCATGATCTGAACAAGTCGCTTTATACACCTAGTACATGTTCCTCGGCGCTGAGGACATCCCCCAAAGCAGGGATTTCGTGACATTTCTAATTGGCTGTCTTGCATTTCTAATAAGTTGTTTAATAGTTGGCATACTGAATTATATACATAATAGACTGGTTTAGATCGATCTAACCAGATGATTCTGAATTACTTCTTTTCTATTTAATAGATTAATAAAATATTAACCCCTTAGGCTTTAGGCTTAAGTTAAGAAGGAAAGGAAGAAGAGGGATTAAATCAATCTTAATTAAATTGTGGATTGGTGTTAAATCGTTGCTATTGCTATTTGTTATTTAACTTATTTAACCGCTACAAGATCCACAATTCCATGAGCTTGGGCTTCTGTTGCTGACATAAAAACATCTCTTTCCATGTCTTCGGATACAACCCATGAGGGCTTGCCGTTCTTTGTACATAAACCCTTGTGAGGCTTTCGCGAAGTTTCAGTAGTTCTTCCGCTTCCAGGATAAATTCTCCTGTTTGTGCCTCATAAAAAGAACTAGCAGGTTGATGGATCATTACCCTGATGATATAACATAATAAAAGGTTCTTCTAACTCACATAATGAGGCGAGAAGAATAGCTAAAAATAGCTAAAGAATAATAAGAAAAAAAGATAGAATTGAACAACCGTACAGGCATTTTTTGTGCATTGCATACGGCTTTACAATGGAATTCTCTTTTTTCTTTCATCGAAAAAAGAAAAAGAGAAAATAGAGAGAGCGTCTATTAGACCCAGATCACTAAATAATCCAATTACCACCCTTCTTTTTTTTTCGGAAAAGTTCAAAAATACTATGATGGCTCCGTTGCTTTATATATTTATTTCGTCTGTGATTCAGCAATCCCAAAGTTTCTTTTTTTTTTCAAAAAAAAGAAAGAAAAAAATAGTCTTTTTTTTTCGTACTCTTTTATTTTATAACATAAATATTGTTATAAATATTGTTAATAGCCTCTGGTGTGAAAAGAAAAAAAGTTTGTGACGCTGAGATGGGCCCACGAAAGCTAAGATAAAATTGGAAATGCCCTTTCTCTCATACTACTCTTTCGATACATAATCTAATGTTTTGAAAAAAAAAAGAAATCAAAAAAAATATCATATCGAATTCGAAGTGCCATGCTATTATTACTTACTAATTCATATTTCATATGGCGAAGGCATAGTCTTCTTTTCTTTCCATCAAATAAAAAAACTCATTGGCGCCGAGCGTGAGGAATGCTAGACGTTTGGTAATTTCTCCTCCGGCCAGGAGAAAAGATCCCATTGAAGCAGCCAATCCCATGCATATTGTATGCACATCTGGTTGCACAAATTGCATAGTATCATAAATAGCTACTCCGGGTATTACCCATCCGCCAGGAGAGTTTATAAACAAATACAGATCTTTGGTATCATTCTCTATACTGAGATATACCATAAGACCAATAAGTTGATTCGAGATCTCGCTATCAACCTCTTGGCCTAAAAAAAGTAATCTTTCTCGATAAAGTCGGTTGATTAGGATAAAATTGTATCCCTTAGTAGCCGTACAGGCACCTTTTGATGCATACGGTTCAACAAAAATTGCGAAAAAAAAATCAATGTGTAGATTCAGCCATCCTTCGTTTTTCTAGTGTGCCTTTTCTAACTTCTAATTTCTAACGAAGGGCTTTTCTTACATTTTTAAATAAAATGAAATTAAAGAAAGATAAGTTTGGCCCGTTTTCCTATAATCTATAATATAGAAAAATTCGCTAAACTTATCGCACAAACTTTTCATTGATCTATTTTTTTCATTGGGATTCAATCCAAATCACGATGTCATTTCTTGTTCCTGAATGGGTTTCATCAATTTTTATTCAATTTTTAGGTTTATGCTCTACTCCGAGTAAAGATCCGCCCGATTTTGATTTGCGCATATAGGACAAATGACCCAATACCACATCTTTTGCTATGATTTCATTTCCTTTTTATTTTAATTCCTTTTTCTTTCATGTTTTCCTTAAAATATTCAACGTATTTCTCATATTATTCGATTGATTAATAGTTTGAAATCGTTCTTATTTCTATTCAATTTGTAAATAAAAAGATTTATGATTATGATATAGGTGGTAATCATAAATGTATTACCAATTGGGTTTTTCTAAACGGAGCCTGGATGCTTCATTTTTCGGTCAACCAAGCCAACCATAAATCATTCTAATTGAAAATATTAATCTGGATACCCCCCCAAAAAAATGAAATGGATCTCTAATTGCACTTCATTACACTTCACGCTACAAATTTTGATAATTCAATCAATCTTTTTTGGGCGAAACAGAGGATATCTCGATCGGGCGAGAGAACGGGGGAATCCCATATGACCCAATATATTTGACAAGTCGCACTATACGTCAACCCAAACTGCATCTTCCTCTCCCGGATTTCGAAAAGAACTTTTGGAACACCAATAGGCATTAAAGGAAGAAAAAAATTAAATACTATATTTCACTTTGATCTGGAAGCGTAATAATGGTCTTAATAATATTGGCCTCATATTTTATACATAGATAGAATAAGGCCATAAAATATAAAATAAAGAAAGACAGAATGAATGAAGAGAATTCTTACCAATAGGTCCTTTGAATGATGAACAAATAGGGATACGTTCATTCATAAAAATAGGATCAACCCCATTGCGTATTGATACTTATCGGGTATAGAATAGATCTGCTTCTCTTTTTCTTCTGGGCCGAATTCTTCCTTAATTACTAATGGAATAGAACAAATATTAATCCTTTCTCGAAGAATCCACCCAAAGGGAGGTATTCAATGCAATAAAGTTACATAGTGTCTATTTTTCGTTGATAAAGGGGTATTTCCATGGGTTTGCCTTGGTATCGTGTTCATACTGTCGTATTGAATGATCGGTCGCTTGCTTTCTGTTCATATAATGCATACGGCTCTGGTTGCTGGTTGGGCCAGTTCAATGGCTCTATATGAATTAGCCGTTTTGATCCCTCCGATCCCGTTCTTGATCAATGTGGAGACAAGGTATGTTCGTTATACCCTTCATGACTCGTTTAGGAATAACCAATTCATGGGGCGGTTGGAGTATTACAGGGGACTATAACAAATCCGGGTATTTGGAGTTACGAAGGTGTGGCCGGAGCACATATTGTGTTTTCTGGCTTGTGCTTCTTGGCAGCTATCTGGCATTGGGTATATTGGGATCTAGAAATTTTTGTGATGAGCTTTGGGAAAACCTTCTTTGGATTTGCCCAAGATTTTTGGAATTCATTTATTTCTCTCAGGGTGGCTTGCTTTGGCTTTGGCGCATTTCATGTAACAGGATTGTATGGTCCTGGAATATGGGTGTCGGACCCTTATGGACTAACTGGCAAGGTCCAACCTGTAAATCCGGCGTGGGGCGTGGAAGGTTTGATCCTTTTGTTCCGGGAGAATAGCCTCTCATCATATTGCAGCAGGGACATTGGGCATATTAGCGGGCTTATTCCATCTTAGTGTCCGCCCGCCCCAACGTTTATACAAAGGATTACGTATGGGAAATATTGAAACCGTCCTTTCCAGTAGTATAGCTGCTGTCTTTTTGCAGCTTTTATTTGTTGCCGGAACTATGTGGTATGGTTCAGCAACTACCCCCATCAAGTATTTGGTCCTACTCGTTATCAATGGGATCAAGGATACTTCCAGCAAGAAATATATCGAAGGGTTAGTGCTGGGTTAGCCGAAAATCAAAGTTTATCAGAAGCTTGGTCTAAAATTCCTGAAAAATTAGCTTTTATGATTACATTGGCAATAATCCGGCAAAGGAGGATTATTCAGAGCGGGTTCAATGGACAACAGGATGGAATAGCCGTTGGGTGGTTAGAGCACCCTATCTTTAGAGATAAAGACGGGCGTGAACTTTTTGTACGTCGTATGCCTACTTTTTTTGAAACATTTCCGGTTGTTTTGGTAGACGGAGACGGAATTGTTAGAGCGGATGTCCCTTTTAGAAGGGCAGAATCAAAGTATAGTGTCGAACAAGTAGGTGTAACTGTTGAGTTCTATGGCGGCGAACTCAATGGAGTGGTTATAGTGATCCTGCTACTGTGAAAAAATATGCTAGACGTGCTCAATTGGGTGAAATTTTTGAATTAGATCGTGCTACTTTGAAATCCGATGGTGTTTTTCGTAGCAGTCCGAGGGGTTGGTTTACTTTTGGGCATGCTTCGTTTGCCTTGCTTTTCTTCTTCGGACACATTTGGCATGGTGCTAGAACCCTGTTCAGAGATGTTTTTGCCGGTATTGATCCAGATTTGGATGCTCAAGTGGAATTTGGAGCATTCCAAAAACTTGGAGATCCAACTACAAGAAGACAAGTAGTCTGATGCAAGATTGCTTTGTTATTTTTTGCTTCTACTTCTATTTGTGATTTGCCATAGGCTGCTGGAAAAATCTTGATTTAAATCGCTGCCTTTTCTTTGATTCTTGTTCTTTCTTTATTCGGGAGATGATTCCAAATAAACAGGTACGGAAGCTATAATTGTAAACCACGATCGAATTTATGGAAGCATTGGTTTATACATTCCTCTTAGTATCTACTCTAGGGATAATTTTTTTCGCTATCTTTTTTCGAGAACCGCCTAAAATTCTAACTAAAAAAATGAAATGATTTTTCATTATCTCAATTGAAGTAATGAGCCTCCCAATATTGGGAGGCTCATTACTCAATTAGTCCCCGTGTTCCTCGAATGGATCTCTTAATTGTTGAGAGGGTTGCCCAAAAGCAGTATATAAGGCGTACCCAGTAAAACTTACAAGTAAACCAGATATAGAGATGGCGACTAAGGTTGCTGTTTCCATTATTATATAATTTCAAGATCACAATGGGTCTATGATAAGATTGTTTATTTACAGCGGAATGATATACAAAGTCAACAGATCTCACTGAATACAAATAAGATTTATGGCTACACAAACCGTTGAGGTAGTTCTAGATCTGGTCCAAGACGAACTGTTGTAGAGATTTTTTAAAACCATTGAATTCGGAATATGGTAAGGTAGCCCCTGGATGAGGAACGACTCCTTTGATGGGTGTCACAGTGGCTTTATTTTGCGATATTCTTATCTATTATTTTGGAGATTTATAATTCTTCGTTTTACTGGATGGAATTTCAATGAATTAGATTCACAAGAATCACGAAGCCTCGCGTTTCAATACAAAAATTGAAACTTTTGGTTCTCAGATTTTTAGCCCCATTCTATTTCGGTAGTTCGACCGCGAAATTTATTTGTTTCTGTATTTCCGGAATGTAAATTGTGTGACTTGTTATAATTGATCCTATTGATAGTACAGAAAATGGGTCTGTCATCTTGATCGAGATAGTTTTATCCCGTCGGATAGTCATTCTGGTATCTAGAGCTGCGGAATATATGAAATGGATCACAAAGTATTTGAACTATGATTCATACTTAATATTCAAACCTCGCGGACGGACTCAAAAAAAATTCAAAGAAAGAGTTATATTATTTATAAATCGAAAGATTTTTATTCTTTCAAACTCTCATTTAGTTTTATGCTTATTTTGATCAAAGGACAAACCTTTCTTTTCTTTGTATTTTATTTATTATATCTATTCTATTGATTGAATAAGTGATGATCCAATGGTTCTTACTCAAAGAATCTTTGGACTTAGTTTGAAGGTTTTATTGAATCATCGCGGTTCTGGTATGAATCTGAAGTTTCAATTGATTCATAGAGGTCTTAACAAGAGAATTCTATCAAAAGAAAGAAAACAAGAATAAAGCAAAATAGAATATAAGTAGAGTTTTGCATCTTTCTATATCTCCCGAAAATTCTATTTTTACTAATAATCCCTGTTCTTGGATCGGATTCTAACGAATCGAATCTTTCGACAATTTAATAAACTCTTTCTTTATTAAATTCAAAATTAGAAACAAGAACAATAGAATAATAAGAAAAGTAAGAATAAAGTAAGATAATAAAGAAAAGTGGATTATCTTATCATATACATCTATTTTATTTGATTTAAAAAGATGGGCAGAATCCTTTATTTAATTCATTCCTTGCACTTATTAGATATCTATTAGATATATAGATTCCTTAGATATACTTAGTATTTAGATATAATTAGTATAATATACGAATTATAATATAATCGTTATAAGATATTTCTAACTAAACAATATAACAATAACAGGTACAAATATTAAATTGAGGTACCCATTTGCAACCTTTCAGCAGTTTCCCTCTATTTTGTGCGCTTTAGTGGGCTAGTATTTCCGGCAATTGCAATGGCTTCTTTATCTTTGTATGTTCAAAAAACTAGATTTTTAGATTCGATGGGAGCCAAGACCAAATCTTATCTATTTTTTCAAGACTTAGATGTCATGGATACCTATTTAGTAGAATATTGTATAACATCCGGCTTTTGAACCGAACATAAATGAAAAGCCCTCTTGTGCATACGTAAACATGGTATAGGGTTAAATGAATTATAGCAAGTGGATCGGTACCGAACGGATGTATGAAATTAAAGTCTATATATCTAGTAGATCCGTATAGGCGATCTATAAGGGATGATTTTAGATCGACAATTTGATGAATTCCTTAAAGTTCATATCAAAATAGTACTAGTTGATGATTACTTGAAACAAAAAAAGTAAAAGTCAGATTTTGGTTATTCTCTCAATTCGAATAAAATGCAACTGGATCTAGTATGTGAGTTGGCGATCAGAATCTATATGGATAGAATTTATAGTGGGATCTCGAAAAACAAACAATTTTTGCTGGGCCTTTATCCTTTTTTTGGTTCATTAGGGTTTTATTAGTTGGAACTTCTAGTTATCTTGGTAGAATTTGATATCTTTATTTCCGTCTCAACCAAATAGTTTTTTCCACAAGGAATCGTGATGTCTTTCTATGGGATCGCAGGCCTCTTTATTAGTTCCTATTTGTGGTGCACAATTTTTTGGAATGTAGGCAGTGGTTATGATCGATTCGATAGAAAGGAGGGAATAGTCTGTATTTTTCGTTGGGGTTTTCCTGGAAAAAATCGTCGCATCTTTCTACGATTCCTTATGAAAGATATTCAGTCCATCAGAATAGAAGTTAAAGAGGGTATTTATGCTCGTCGTGTCCTTTATATGGAAATCAGAGGCCAGGGGGCCGTTCCCTTGACTCGTACTGATGAGAATTTGACTCCGCGCGAAATTGAACAAAAAGCTGCTGAATTGGCCTATTTTTTGCGTGTACCGATTGAAGTCTTTTGAAATGAATTGCAGAATAAAAGCTTTCTCGCCGGAGGAAAAAGCTCAATCCAAAATCCTCTTTCTATAGCAGAACTAAACTGAAGTTTCTTCAGAATGCCCATTCAAACCAAAGCGGACGTATACGGAAGAGTCATAACATAAAAAACAGTTTTTGTCACAAAAATAGTTTTTATGCGTCTGTAAATGTAAAACCGCTCAACAATTCAGTAACAAAATAAGCAAGAAATCGAAATACTGGATTCATCTCATATATCAAATCAGAAATAAAGACTTTCGCTTTTTATTTGCAATATTTGGAGTTGATACGTTAGATACAGATAGATCATATCTTGTAAATTTTCTCTACTTTTCTTTTTCTCAATCAGCCCCTCTTTTATCCTTTCTTTTGTGCTCCTTAAGAACTAAAGAACTAAACAAGTGGATTTCTTTCTTATAACATAATGATAAACGTAATATTAACTTTTCTGTCTTTTTTTTGTCATTTTTGAGTCATAATATTTTTCCTAATTTTTTTCAATTATTGCTGGACTCTAGACTATATATAGTTTAGATAACCACGAAAATTTTCGACATATTTGATTGCGATCTTGATATAGACAGGGACTCCTTCGTCTAAAATCTGAATAGAACAATCTTTATTATTTGAAGCGGTTCTTTCGGGCAGTTATCAAAGAGAGCAATTGCTTGAATTTGATCAATTGAGATATATGGAAACAAAACAATATATAATATATATTTTCATTCGAATTCAAAGTGGATTCTTATTTTCTATATTCTGTATTCTTTTTAGATTCAATTAGATTCAAGGGCTAAGCACTGAATCAAAAAAACAGAATAGATTCTTATTTCTTTATATAATATAATGAAAGGCATACTTGATAGAAAGATTAGATCACATAAAGTCAACGAATGAGGTGGGTTCATTAACAACTCACAGATGAAAAAATGGCAAAAAAGCATTCACTCCTTCTATATCTTGCATCTATAGTATTTTGCCCTGGTGGATCTCTCATTTTAATAAAGTCTGAAATCTTGGATTACTAATTGGGTGGGATACTAGGCAATCCAAACTTTTTGAATGATATTCAAGAAAAGTATTCTAGAACAATTCATAGAAGTAGAGAACTCTTCCTGTTGGACGAAATGATAAAGAATACCGGAATACATCTACAAAAGCTTCATATAGGAGTCAAAAAGAGATCAATTGATCAAGCACAATGAGGATCATATCCATACGATTTTGCACTTCTCGACAATCTAATCTGTTTCGTTATTCTAAGTGGTTATTCTATTTTGGGAATGAAGAACTTCTTATTCTTAACTCTTGGGTTCAAGAATTCCTATATAATTTAAGCGACACAAAAGCTTTTCTATTCTTTTATTAACAGATTTATGTATGATTTCATTCGCCCACAGTTTGGGAACTAATGATTGGCTCTATATACAAGATTTTGGATTTGCTCATAATGATCAAATTATATCTGGTCTTGTTTCTACTTTTCCAGTCATTCTAGATACAATTTTAAAATATTGGATCTTTCGTTATTTAAATCGTATCTCCGTCACTTGTAGTTATTTATCATTCAATGAATGACTGAAAAATGATTCACGGATTCAATTAGAATCTTTCTTACTTTCGAGATAAACAAAGCATGCAAAGTCGTACTTTTACTCTTTCTACCATCAGGAGAATACAATTTCTCCTCTGTTTCAGTCATTTTTTTTTTCAGTTTTCAGTAAAGTAAATAGCAGAATCGTGGCTAGGGAACTATACTAGTGACCTACCTAATTTTATTATGAAATTTTCAGGATCAATGATTGGACCATACAAACTAAATACTTTTTCTTGGATAAAGGAGAATTACTCGATCCATTTCCGTATCGCTCACAGTCTATATAATAACCAGGGCTTCCATTTCAAATGCATATCCATTTTTGCGCAGCAGGGTATGAAAATCCACGAAGCAACTGGGCGTATTGTATGTAATTGCCATTTAGCAAATAAACCCGTGGATATTGAGGTTCCTGGCGGTACTTCCTGATAACTGTATTTGAAGCGGTTGTTAGAATTCCTTATGATATGCAACTGAAACAAGTTCTTGCTAATGGTAGAGGGGCTTTGAATGTGGGTGCTGTTCTTATTTTACAGAGGGGTTTGAGTTAGCCCCGCCTGATCGTATTCCTTGAGATGAAAGAAAAGATAGGCAATCTGTCTTTCAGAACTACCGCCCACTAAGAAAATATTCTTGTGATAGGTCCTGTTCTGGTAAAAATATAGTGAAATCACCTTCCTATTCTTTCCCCAGACCCTGCTAGTAATGGATGCTCATTTCTTAAAATATCCATATACGTAGGCGGAAACAGGGAAGGGCCAGATTTATCCCGACAGGAACAAAATAACTAATACTGTTTATAATGCTACGGCAACGGTATAGTAAGCAAAATCATACGAAAAAGAAAAAGGGGTGCGAAATAACCATAACGGATGCCTTGGATGGACATCAAGTGGTTGATATTATCCCCAGGACCAGAACTTCTTGTTTCAGAGGGTGAATCTATCAAACTCGATCAACCATTAACAATTAATCTAATGTGGGTGGATTTGGTCAGGGGATGCAGAAATAGTACTTCAAGACCACTACGCGTCCAAGGTCTTTTGTTCTTCTTGGCATCTATTGTTTTGCACAAATCTTTTGGTTCTTAAAAGAAACAGTTTGAGAAAGGTTCAAGTGTCCAGTGAATTTCTAGATCTGTGGATTTATCAACATCAAATTTGTAAAAGAACAAATTATTCCTGGCAATTAGGTTAG
Source organism: Gossypium arboreum (assembly GCF_025698485.1). NCBI lineage: Eukaryota > Viridiplantae > Streptophyta > Magnoliopsida > Malvales > Malvaceae > Gossypium > Gossypium arboreum. Next base: position 29,541 of record NW_026440419.1, read on the forward strand.
GTATAATGAAAAAAGGGATGAAAAGTCTTTTGCTTGTTTATTCTTTCTCTAGAATTGCTTTTACCGCATTCAAATTCAAAACAAAATGTATATTGTGAAAGACTATTTGTTTTACCTCTTTTTTTCTTTTTCAATCTAAATTGGACTAAATTGGGGGGTGTAATTATATTCCTATTGTCAGTGTCAGATTTAAATGTTACAGAATAGGTTTTGTTTTCTAAATTCAATTTGAGTAGATACTAAACATAAGATAAGTAAGTGGAGAATAGAAAGGAAGGATAAATTAAATGGGGGAACAAATAATTACAGGGAGTATTCTTCGTCTTTCTAGCCTTCGACACAAGAAAGATGTGTAAAATTCCTTTTCTTGTGTCGAAATATCTAATTCCGGAGACCCGTTCGTCAAGATTTCTATTCTTAGTTCGATTTTCCAGATTTTTAGAACCCTTTATTTTTGATTTACTTATAATAGAATAAGTAATAAGGATAATATAATAAGTATAAAATAAGTCGAAATAAGTATAATATATAAGTAATGGACAACCAAAAAAGAGAAGAATCCTTACCGATTTTTTTGATAAAAATAGAATCAAGGCGATAAACTTATAAAATAATTTCAAACTTTGATGAAATACTAAAATAAATCGAGTAAGGTTAGACTAGTCTAGAAAGGTTTGAATCTGGTCGACAGAAAAAAGAAATATTAAATATATATTGTATTGTGTCATCAATTGAGTGATTCCTTTTTCTTCTAACCTTGAAAGTATCGATAGATACTATCGAAACAGATGCTATGAATCAATTAATTGAAATTGAGTTCATTTTCAAAAAATCATCGGAAAAGTGATCCATTTGTTGTCATTTACGACAAAAATATTGATCATGATCATTAAGAATTCAACAGGACCCTTCCTCGCGAATCAGACAAAGAAAGAGGAGGCGGGCCCGTTGAGTTCTTACTTTCATACCTATAACTTAGTTCGTCCCATTATCCATTATTCCATATTACAGGGACGAACCCAATCCAGAATATGAACCATAAAAGAAAATACCTATTAAACCGATCACAGGAATACCAGTTACCGTACCTATTATCCAAGAGGAATCCTTCCAGTAGTATCGGCCATTTATCCCTTCCCTCCGCATTTCATCAAGTGGTCATGCTAAAGACATAAACAGTCATAGATAATTATGAGATACAATCCTTCCGAATGGGATAAGAGATTCCTACTATTATTTATTCTACTACTCTTTTTTTCTTAATTGAAGAAATAATTGGAAAATAAAACAGCAAGTACAAAAATGAGTAATAACCCCCAGTAGAGACTGGTACGATTCAATTCAACATTTTGTTCGTTCGGGTTTGATTGTGTCATAGCTCTATAATTAATTCGAATTAGGTTTATCGTTGGATGAACTGCATTGCTGATATTGACCCCAAAAAAGAAACGGTAGGTACAGCTAGTCCGTGAACAGCCAACCATCACTGTAAAATTGGATGAGTTCGATCTATGGTCATTGGGTCCTCCTAAAAGATCTACTAAATTCATCAGAGTTGTTCCAAAGAATCAAAACGGCCAGTTATTAATGGAATTCCTTGTCAGCTCTCTAAAATACTCCGGACGAGGGCTTCCAAACACATCATAAAGCTAAACCTGTGCTGACGAATAACCCGCGATGAATAGGGAAGGTATAATAATACTATGAATGACCCAGTATCGAATACTGGTAATAATATCAACAAAGAACGTTCTCTGTGCTTCAGACATGCCGAGCTCCATATTCTTGTGAGGATCGATTCCGTAAAGATGGGATCAGTAAATGGAATTCAGAAACTAAATCTTTGTGAGATCGTCAATATTGTACAAAGGTATTTTTAGAGTACCAGAATCAGTATAGCTATCCTTCTTCTGACACAGCAACAATTTCAAACAGTATATCGACGTGAAGTGCTAGATAATTTCTTCTTCTTGCTTGTCGATGTATAACCAGGTATCATGCAATAGAAAATTCCTCAAATTCCTGGAGGTATTGGCTTGGGCTAGAAACGGAAGATCAGGTAACCCGTAGATCCAGAGTTGGTTTATAATAATTCATGAAGGAAATTATCTTTTCGCAAGTCAATTAGATACGAAATATAAAATTGACTTTTTTCGTAGTTGCACAAGAGGTTTTGTTTTTGTTGGAAGCCCTCTTTTTTTTATTTTATTTTAAGGAATTGCTTAGTCGTCTAGTAACAAGTAAGGTAGTCGTTAGATATAGATAAAAAAAAACGAATAAAAAAATTCTACTAATCAATATTTGTAGGGCGGCCTTTCTTGTATTCTTGTATTAGATCCAAGAGTTTTTCTTGACCTAACTACAAAGATGATGAATCGATTTCTTTTCTTTCTACTCTTGTCCTGCCGCTCTATTTTGTGAATACCATTTATAATGATTGATGAAGCAAAAATTTCAATTGAACTTATTATTTCAATTGGTATTTTTGCTATCCCTCTCGTTTAAAAATTGAAACTTAGGTAAGTGCTTTATAAACATATGTATAAAAGAACATATTTCATTTAGCTCCTTCATGCCTACTATAACTAGTTATTTCGGTTTTTACTAGCGGCTTTAACTATAACCTCAGCTTTATTTATTGGTCTGAGTAAATACGACTTATTTGAAAATTAATTCAATGAACGACAATTCATAAAAACAAAGCTTTCTGCCTATTCCATATATTCTATAGCTCCTTACCGTGTTAATTATCAATTATTAGGTATTGATATTCATGGGCAATAGAAATTATATTGGGATAGATATTACCTTTCTTTTTCTCCTTTAAAATAAATTGAAATGATTGAAGTTTTCTATTTGGAATCGTCTTAGGTCTAATTCCTATTCTTTGGCTGGATTATTCGTAACCGCATATTTACAATACAGACAGTGGTGATGATCAGTTGGACCTTTGATTAATTAACATACCCTTTTTTTGACCCTTTAATTCTTAAATTTTTTAATTTCAATTTATTTAATAATTTGAATTTAATAATTTAATCCAGGAGGTCAAATTCGAATTGCTGTTCAATTTTTTTTCAGTTCGGTGTAATTTTCGACCTAACAGCGGAATCGCTCTAGATTGAACCTACGACATTGGGTTTTGGAGACCCACGTTCTGAACTGAACTAGGCCTTTCTTAATAAATAAGACTGTAAAAGAGATTCTTTTATTTTATAACTATTATCGCTTTTTATACTATCATATATCATATATAATATGAAAACGATAGATTATGTATGCTTAATTTAATCAATCTAAAACGACTCCTCGTTACTGCTCAAAAGAATAATAGGTAGGGATGACAGGATTTGAACCCGTGACATTTTGTACAAACAAACGCTACCAAGCTGCGCTACATCCCTTTCAATTGGCCTACAATGTCATTGTGAGAATCCCTGTCTTGTTTTCCACTTATTTTTCATACATTGATATACAAACGGATCTTTCCATTTCCTCTTTTTGGTCTCATATCATATAACAACCATATAATGAATAATAAATGAATATTTTTTAGCGGGAATTCTCAGGCGGAAAGGGACCTATTTTGTTTGCTGTTTAAGAAAGGGAAAATCTTATCTATCGAATCATTGTACATTTAAATTTGAATTTTGAATTAGGAATTCCGGTTTTCAAATAGACAAATCAAGTGGTCTTTAACACATACATGCGATTATATATATTACCATAATGTAATACGATGAAGAAGGAGGATTTTAAATGCGGATCTAAAACATATCTTTCGTAGCACCGGTACTAAGTACTCTCTGGTTCGGTTCTTTAGCGGGTTTATTGATGAGATCAATCGTTTCTTCCCGGATGCGTTAACATTCCCTTTTTAATTCGAGTTATTGTCGCGGGACAGGCGAAAAAGATTAGATCGAGATACAATCAAATATCTGTACTCTCTCGCCCCCTTTTAGTTTTTTTAGAATAGATAAGAATTAGATAAAATAAATAAGGGAAGGTAGAACGAAAAGAAGTAGTTCACCTCACCGAAACTCGGGTTCAAGCTCAATTAAATTACTAGTAGAGCGAAAAGAAATGTGGCTGGAACAACGGTATCCTACAAGATACTTAAAGAAAATACCGTACGGTGGTTTGATTCTAAATAGAGTTCGAAATCGTTGTATTACTTATTCTTATTATTTACTATAAATCTATATTGATTTACTATATTGATTGCAAAATCTTTCAAGATTTGGTTTTGAGTTAACAACTTTTATTTCTTTTTTCATTCCTTTCTTCTTCGCTTTTGATCGGAAAATAGAAAAGTTGGGTGAATTAAAACTCAAAGGTTTCATGGCCAAAGTAAAGATGTCCGAGTAACGATTATTTTGGAATGTACCAGTTGTGTTCGAAACGGCGTTAATAAGGAATCAACAGGTATTTCCAGGTATATTACTCAAAAAATCGACACAATACCTGATCGATTGGAATTGAAGAAATTCTGTCCTTATTGTTACAAACATACAATTCACGGGGAGATAAAGATAAATCGAATCAAGTGCTCGTATCACCACTTCCGAGAATATGAAAATATGACATTAGGTATATAATATATTAAGTATATAATTAGTTATATAACGCATATTTTCTTTATTATTAATATTATTTATTTAAATATTATATATTTTAATTTATATATATATTTAAATTATATATGAAATGATAAATAATAATAAAATAAACAATACAATAATAAAATAAACCAAATCCTATTTATTATATTAATTCTATAATTTGAATTTTCAAAATAGGATTTAGAAATAGAGATAGGGATAGGATTCTTTTAGAAATATTAGAATAAGGAAAAAAGAAATCATGGATAAATCCAAGCGACTCTTTCTTAAATCAAGCGATCTTTTCGTAGGCGTTTGGATCCAATCAGGGATCAATTGATTATAGAAACATAGTTTAATTAGTCGATTTATTAGTGAACAAGGAAAAATATTATCTAGGCGAGTAAATAGATTGACCTTAAAAACAACGATTAATTACTATTGCTATAAAACAAGCTCATTTTATCTTCGTTACCCTTTCTTAATAATGAAAACAGTTTGAAAGAAGCAGGTCGACCACTAGAACTACTGCTCTTAGAACCAGAAATAAATAGGCACCCCTTCAAAAGAATCGAATCCGGTTGGGGAAAGAAAAAATATTTTTTTATTAGGCGTCTTCGCTCATCTTGTTTTGATGACCTTATCAGAATCAGAATTTTTATCATATTAATTTCTACTCTACCTTCCCGAGTTCATTCTCGAGGAACTTCATTTAAAGCATTTCGTTGGATTCCTTCCGATCTCCTTATTTTCTAATCTCGTTGGAAATCATATAAAGACAATTCCTATTTGAGATAGCTATTTGTGCAAGTATTTTACGATTCAGAAGCAACTGTTTCTTGTACAGATTGTGTATTAA
>NW_026440420.1:0-35566 GCF_025698485.1 Gossypium arboreum
TGTGGCCAACCTTTGCAAGCAGACCGCATTGGGAAGAACTAAGTATAGACAAGTTTTGCAAGATCATTCATTTTGATTATTTTGTTTCAATGTAACTTAGTTTAGTTACTTTGTAACTTGTTGTCAAAGTTAGTAGGATTTGTCTTTAATTTGAAGTTGATGTAGTAGCTGATATGTCACTTACTTGTTTTGTAATTCAAATTTGTATTAGTAAATTAGTGGGAGTAGTTAAATCATTAGGTAATAGTCTTTTGACTTGAAAACTTTGTATTAGTCTTCATTATCAATGAATGAAGTGTGCTGCTGATTATTCATCCAAGTTTTTGCTCAAGTTCATTTTCACTTTTGTTCTCGGTTTCATTTTAGTTCTTAAGCAAATTCATGGTTGTTTGTGTGTTGCTGCAGACTTTGTTCCAACAGAAAGGATAGAAGAGATGGAGGCAAGAATCAAGAAACTCGAAGTAAATAATTTAAAAAAAAACACTTTTTATATTTAAAAAAAAAACCCAAAGCAAAAATAAAATCCACTTGAATTAGTGAAACACATTAATAGTAATTTTGAATTAGCAATATCCCTTCATTTTACTAAAACTCAGCTATTCTTTGCGAGTTTATTCAACTGCATGTCAAAATGTATCAAAAAGTACAACGCAAATATATTAACTGAGCAAGTTTATGTACAATGCCCTTCATAAATATATACGAGGATTCTCCTACAATCAATTGAATCACAAAAATAAGCACAATTTAATGCACAATTAACGTGCAAATTTTTGTGTGAGCATGAAGAATATAATCCTAACGAACATATATGTCTCAACTTCGACTCCACAGATTCTTCAGTCCTAGGTTCTTAAATAAACTATAAGTTTCTCCATAGTACATCGGAGGTCAAACTTGTCACATTGCTGCTCATTTATTCTTATTTTTTATCATTGAGTACAAAATCTTTTTTATAAATTAGGCTTGTTTTTAAAAGGTAATTTATGTAATTTTAGCTCTTACCATTATTGAGGGGTTTCTACTTCAGGTTCACAAAGTGTGCCTCTATTAGGCTATATTCTAACTTAAAATGAAGACCACCAATTCTGAATTAAATAATTCTCATTCTCAGATTGGTTTCCTTTGCCTTTTTAACTATGCTTCCTCCGAAGGGGGTTTTAACTCAATCAGCTCAAGCAGTTGACCATATCTTCGCTAATTGTTTAGAAGACCATGCCTGCAACTTTTTTCACTTCTCTAATTATTTCAACCAGGCATTGAAAGCTAAATTGGCGAAAAATAGTGGATGACTTCAACGAGTCTTCTTTTAGCTTATTTGATTTGATAAAACGGTTAGTTAATTGTCTGCCATATTTATTCACCAAATTGAATGTTCAGTGTTCATCTGCATTTTCTGAATATGTTCTTCTGGTAATTCTCTTATTGTGTTGGAGTGTATTTTGGCACTTGGAACATAGTTGTAGATATGTTTTTTTATTCCTTGATTTTCTTTTACAGGCATTTGGAAGAAATATTGGTGAGAAAATTCTCATCGAGTATCTCTTTCAAAACACTCTGCTGCTCTTAACACTTTCCATTTTGTTGTTCAATCTAAGCTGAAACTCTAATGATTAGCATTCTAATGCTCTTATAAACGGACTATATAGGGAACTTCAAAGGATGCTTTATGGGAGCAAGTTGAGGATTCATTCAGCTATGGAAAAAGAGGAGCATCAAGATTCAAAAACAGTGGTCCCACCCACCCTATGACCCTCATCCACTTATTACAATTCAATGTCGCAAAGCCTCACTTTGATTACATTTCCACCTAACCATAGTTGCATTTGCTTTAGCATTATGGGTTAAGTAGTGCTCCTATTTGCTTTCTTCTCAACTCCAATGAAGGGGTGGAGCACTTCAACTCGCAACTAATTCATACAGGTTTAATTTAATCTTAAGATATGTGTTTGAAGTAGATAAACCAAACTACATCCTAATACTGCATCACACAATCCTTAATAATAACATTATTTATTTTTCAGGGTATTTCTTTTATTACATGCTAAAGAAATTAAGTATTATTGATATAAATATTCATTCAAGGATTGAATTATTTGTTAATGGTAACGAATTTAACTCGATTCATTTCTGGTATTATTTTATCGTTGACTTGATTCAATTATTATTTAATTAATAAAAATACATTATTTATCTATTTTTAAAGTATAAATATTATTTTGAAAATAACTTTTTAATATATTTAAACAATAAAATTGATTTTTCCCAAACCTCATTTCGATTTATAGAAAGCCTGTTATTGATTTTTGCACGACACCATTAGGGATATTCATTTTGGTGTTGTTACAGACACTTTAACCCACTATGGTCTCGTAATATAAAAGAATAATGTAATGATTTATTTAGTCTTTTAATTTTATAAAATAAATCATTTTAACATTTCATTTAAGTTTTTGATTTTTAGCTGTTAAATTTATATTTTTTATTAAATCATCCTAAAATAAATAAAAAATTTCATCCTATTGAGCCCTTAGTAATTTCCCAAAAATCAATAATGCCCTTCTGTTAACAAAAACCATCATGCCATGTCAACAAAATTTTATTAAAAATTATTTGTAATAACAAGGCGCACTAATATAGCATGCCACATAAAAAAATAAAAAATAAAAAAAATTAAAATTAATAAAACATATATATACACATCTAAAATAAACCTGGACAACATATTGTCCAAATTCATTTGATTCTGGACAATTGTTTGTCTCTAGTCATTCTAGAATCTAGACGTATATATCTGTTTTTTTAATTTTAAAATTTTTTTATAATTTTTCTAACATGGTCGGCCATATCAGCTCATCTGACATGTCAGCACCATTTTGCCGTGTGGAGAATTTGAAAGGCTTCACCTTCTCTCCTTTTGCATTTACAGTGATGTTTTCAACCCAAAAACAAAGTAGGACATGTGTGTGGTTGCTATATTGTGTCAATTAATCATTATGTTTTATGGCAATATTAAATTGAACCAAAACTACATTAGGCTTTAAAGTTTATGGAAATAATAACTTGATATATGGGCATTAGATGGCATTGTGAGCGAGATCAGGGTTTAATTGAATGGGAATTAGATTGGCATCGTCCTCATCGTTTTCCTTAAAGGAAAATTGAAATTTCAGAAATGGCAAAGAAATTTCTTCAAAATTCAAAAGCCTCGGTCCCACCCTTAAAGACACTTTGGATCACCCACCTATTTCTTCAATCCACACTGTCTATCATCTTTAATAACAAACATTATGTAGCAACTGTAACTTCACTATCATCCTTGCAATGGTCCTTTCTATTTGGCCATCTTCCATCTTCTTCCCTACAACTCTGAATTGAATATAAATTGTGGTTTTTTTTTTTTTTTTGTTAATTGCACTTGTAAGTTCCGTAAATTAGGGAAAGTGATTGGGATTTTAAAATTATTTTATTGAAGATAAAGATTACTTTGACAAAAAAGAAGAAGAGACCCTATATACTTTGTTAAGGAAAAGAAAAAGAGACCTTAAATGTGCTTTTGGCCGTGGTCCACCCACATGCATTAGGGAAAAAAAAGCGATTGAATAGGTTGATATAATTGAAACCCATGGAGTGTGAACAAGCATTAATCATCATCAAATCTAAATGTAAATATTTGTTTAGAAAAATCGAAAATTAAATTAACCGAATCTCAATAAAAAATACCGATAACCAAACCATCATGATTTAATAATTATAATAATAGAAGTGATTTTACTTAATTGGTTGGACCGATTATTTTGTTATTCACTCTAGGAAGAAATGTAATTGAGTTAGTTTTAAGTCATTTAATTTATCTAAAAAGAAGGTAATTTGAGTTTGATTGACCGATCTAGTATGAAAGCTAATCATAAATTAGTAGAACTTGAAGTGATAGGCATATAACAATTAACAAAATAGGTTACAATTAGTATATTTATCACATTCGTATTAAGTTTGGTTTAACTCGAAATATGAGCTTGAAATTTTGTCTAAATATGTCTATATTTTTCAAAAGACTAACTTAAGTCTATTTTACGCTTGTCAATGTTATTTTTAAATTTTAATATATATATATATATATATATATTTATATTACATTATATTAATATTTAATAATTTTAAACATTTTTATTTATAGAATTTTTTATATAGTCATCTTAATATTATTTAATGTTTAAATTAGGGTAGTATTATATATTTAATATAGATTTATTTTAATGTATTCTAAATTACATAATATATAAAAATAACATAATATAAAGTACTATAAACTTAAAAGGCAGAGCCGAGCTTAGATCTTGAATGTTCAAGCCTGAACCCAACTTATATTTTAAACGGGTTTAATTTTTTTATCAAAACTCATTTTTTGGGTCTAATATTTTTATTAAAATCCTCTCAAGTTTTGAGTGGTATTCGAGTCTAGACGAATAACCCAAATTATTAGCAGGTCTTATTGAGCTGGTGACAAAGTTGTGGGAAATATAGTATTTTGATCTTTAATTAAATTTACTTAAAAGCAAGAAAAAAAGAAGAGCATCAAAATTCAAAAGCAAAGGTCCCATCATTTCCATTATTCCTTTCCCATTGAAAAAAGAAAAACGAAAAGCAGCTTCTGTTTCTGTATTCAGTGACTTCCAACTCATTGCTTCATGGTCTGAATTATTACATGGTTTAAGGATATTGTGCCAATTTCTTCAACTTTCACCAATTTTGCAGATTCCATTTCCGTTTCTTTCTTTTTGTTCCCTGAGTTTCCATTTTGGATTTGTTCATTTCTCGTCACCTTATTTCTCATAATTCCACCATGTCTGTCATTGGAGGCTGCTCTTTCTGTGTTTTGGAGCTGTTGGGGGCAAGTTGCTCGACTCTGCGCTCAACTTTGTCGCTGATCATAAGCAACTCCACCCGCAGCTCAAGCAGTGGCAGTCCATATTGCCTGATATCCAAGCAGTGTTGGACGATGCAGAGGAGAAACAGATCAAGAACGAGGGCGTGAAGAAATGGTTGGAGGATCTCCAGGACTTGGCTTACGATGTGGATGACATCTTGGATGAGTTCGCTTATGAAGAGTTACGTCTCAAGCTCAACAAATCGCAAGCTCAAGCCAGCACTAGCAAGGTACGGAAACTCATTCCTACCTGCTGTACCACTAGTAATTTCACTCCACTTCTTTCCTGTTTAAGAATTCCATGATTCCCAAGGTGAAAGAGATCACTGATACACTGAATAGTTTGACTACTCGAAGAAGTAGTTTGGGGTTGAGTGACCTCTTGTCTCAAGCTCCAACCTCCAAGGGAAAGCAACAAAGGCTGCAACCAACTTCCGTACTGGATGGAGTTGTGGAGTATGTTGGTAGACACAAGGAGAAGACAGAAATGATTGAGTTGCTCAAAGGTAATAACTCCAATGGAGTTTCAGTCCTTTCCATCGTGGGCATGGGAGGGATGGGTAAAACAACTCTTGCTCAGCTTGTTTACAATGACGCCACCATCAACGAGTCTTTTGATCTCAAGGCCTGGGTATGCGTTTCTGATAATTTTGATGCAATTGCTATAACAAAGGCAATTTTACAGTCCATCACTTCTGAGTCATGTGATTACAGTAACTTGGATTTACTTCAAGTTAAGTTGAAGGAGAAATTGTCGGGTAAAAGATTCTTGCTTGTTTTAGATGACATTTGGAACGAGAATTATAATGATTGGACCATCTTACGGTCTCCGTTTGGAGCAGGGACCACTATCATTGTAACCACTCGTCTTCAAATTGTTTCATCTATTGTGGATCCGCTCAAAGCTTTTCATTTGGATAAGCTATCGGATGATGATTGTTTATCCATATTTACACAGCATGCATTAAAAGCAAGAAATTTCGATGGACATCCCCAGTTCAAAGAAATTGGAGAGAAAATTATTAGAAGGTGCAATGGCTTACCTTTGGCTGCAAAAGCTATTGGAAGCTTGCTACGCACAGTTAAATATCATGGAGAATGGGGAAGAATATATGAGAGTGAGATATGGAACTTACCAGAAGAGCAGTGTGGCATAATTCCAGCTTTGCGATTAAGCTACCATCATCTTCCGTCATACTTGAAACGATGTTTTGCATATTGCTCCATACTTCCTAAAGACTATGAATTTGAAGAAGAAGAAATTATCTTGTTATGGAGAGCGGAAGGTCTCTTGCAACAAAAAGCTATGCCTCAAGTTAAAGATATTGGAAATCAATATTTTCAAGATCTAGTGTCGAGGTCATTTTTTCAGATATCCAGTAAAGATGAGTCCCGATTTGTAATGCATGACCTTATCAATGATTTAGCTCAAGTAGTTGCAGGAGACATATGCTCCAAACTGGAGGGTGATATGCAACAAAAGTTCTCAAATCGCACTCGACATTCTTCTTATATTGTCAGTAGATATGACACAGTGAAGAAGTTCGAAGCATTTGATCAAGTGAAATCATTACGTACTTTTCTACCTTTACAGTTGTCACGTTATTGGAAGCTTTATTTAACTAATGTTGTTTTGGTTGATTTGTTGCCAAAACTTGGCTACTTAAGGGTGCTTTCTTTGAGTGGGTATAAAATCACTGAGTTGCCTGATGTTTTTGAAAATTTAAAACATCTTCGCTACTTAAATTTTTCTCACACCCAAATCAAATGCCTACCTGATTCTTTGTGCACTCTTTATCATTTGGAAACTTTATTACTAAAAAGTTGTTCCAAACTTCAAAGGTTACCTTCAAATATGGGAAATCTTGTGAACTTGCATTATCTTGATATCAGAGGTGCCTACTTAATAGAAAGGTTTCCTTTTAGAATTGATAAGCTAACGAATCTTCAAAGGTTATCAAATTTTATCATAGGGGAAGGTGATGGACATAGTATCAGAGAATTGAAATATTTGTCAAACCTCAAAGGTGATTTTTGTCTTTCTAGGTTGGAGAATGTTAATGTTGAAGATGCAGGGGAAGCCAAGTTAAATGAGAAGCAGGGAATTGATCGATTGGTATTGAAATGGAGTTGGGACTTTAAGAAAGATACAAGGAAAAAAGAGGTTGAAGAATGGGTGTTAGACTCTCTTCATCCTTCTAAAAAGCTTGAGCAACTCGTCATTGAGAATTATGGTGGTGCAAAATTCTCTACTTGGATTGCAGATCCTTCCTTCAAAAATATGTTGTCATTGGAGCTTCACGACTGTAAAAATTGCAAATCTCTACCATCGATTGGAAGGTTGTTGTTGTTAAAAGATCTTTCAATTAGTGGTTTGGATCAAGTACACAAGATTGGTGCTGAGTTGTTTGGAGAAAATCAATCAAATGCTTTTGCATCATTAGAGTCTCTGCGTTTTGGCAATATGCTGAATTGGAAGGAGTGGGACCTATGTGAAGATGATGAGGAAGTATCGAAATTCCCCAGCCTTCGTTTTCTTTCAATCAGAGAATGTCCTCTATTGCTGGGAAGGTTGCCAATCATCCTTCAATCCTTGCAGAAGCTTGAAATCTATGAGTGTAAGAGACTGGTAGTTTCAATTTCAAGTTTTCCCTTGCTGCGTAAATTAAGTGTTGAAGGGTGTGAAGAATTGGTGGATGAAGGTTCTTTGTCTGTACAGATGGTTACCTCTTTGAAACATGTCTTTCTTTCAAATATTTCAAAATTTTATATTTCAGCAGAGAGGATAATGTTGAGATTTGCAAAGTCCGAAACATTCAAGATCTCTGGTTGGAAGGAGTCGGGATCTTTGTCCCAAAATGGGTTCAGCTTAGTTGGGCATCGTTTCATTAGTATTAAGGATTGTCCCCAATTGGTCTCTTTGGAAACAGAGGAGGAGAGATTGCAACTTGACAAGATTCCAGGTGTTGAATCTCTGATAATAGTGGATTGTGAAAGGCTCAATAGACTACCAGATGCCATACATGCTTTCCCATTCATTACAAGAGTAGAACTTGTAAAGTGTCCACGCTTGGTTTGTTTTGCAGAGAGTAACTTTCCTCCTGCTTTAAAAGAGCTGAGGATTGGGAATTGCGTGAATTTGCAATATTTGGTTGATGAAAAAGAAAATAATAATAAGAGTATCAGTAGCAACACTTATCTTCTTGAGCGCTTAGATATAATATACTGTCCATCTCTAATATGGTTATCATCAAGGGGCGACATATGCAATCGGCTTCAACATCTGGATATTAGGAACTGTTCAAAGCTAACTAGCTTATTTTTAAATGCCAAGTTACCCGTAATGCTTAAACAGCTTCTTATTTGGAATTGTCCGGTGTTGGAATGCATAGCCCAAGACTTCCTTGAAACCACTGATCTCGAAAGCATTCTAATTAGGGGTGCTGACAAAATTAAATCATTACCACGGGGATTCGACAAGCTCAGTCATCTTCAGGAGATTCGATTATCTAGGTGTCCAAATCTGGTTTCATTTGAAGAAAGTGGGTTGCCCGCCACAAATCTCAGAGTTTTCTTAATTAGTAATTGTGAAAATTTTGGAGCCCTTCCCAAGTGCATCAACTTCACCTCCCTTCGACAATTAGCGGTGTCGAAGTGTTCGGCTGACATATCCTTTCCAGAAGAGGGTTTCCCTACCAACCTTACATCACTTCAAATCTCAAACGCACCTAAAATTTATCCATCACTTGTTCAATGGGGATTTAACAGACTCACCTCTCTTCAACAACTCAAAATCAGAGGTGGAGGATGCTCAAATGTGGTGTCGTTTCCAGAAGAAGGGATACGAAAGACGCTGCCTCCTTCTCTAACATCTATTTCCATTGAAAATTTTGAGAATTTGGAGTTCATATGCTCCAAGGGCTTTCGATACCTCACCTCTCTTCAAGAATTGCGAATCTATGATTGTCCTAAGCTCACATCTCTTCCGGAAAAGATATGCTTCTCTCGCTTGAGCACCTACATATTTCAAGTGCCCATTGCTAGAAGAAGGGTGCAGTAGGGGTAGAGGACGAGAGTGGTCCAAGATTGCCCACATACCTTTTGTTAAAATTGATATTAAAACAGTCATCCCGAGGGAAATAGATTGAAATTTAAGCAGCAAAATCTGGCATCGATTTCTCCACACTCAAACCACAGGTGTGAAACGCATTTTAAACATTTATCAATTTCATACCTTTTATATATATATATATCTGATTGTTCTCATGAACAACTTGATAATAGAAATCAGTCTTATATATTTTGTATTCAATTTTGCAGGCATTAAAGGCTAAACCGGCGAAAAATAGAGAGACCTTCAATTTCAAGTGATGGTTTGTTGCTCTTTGTGGATAGATTTCTGTTATTGCATAAGGATATCAATGCCAAGTGCCAACAGATTTCGTCATCACTGTAGACATGGTACTGATGTTTGCAGGATTAATGGAGGGATACAGTACACGTTACAACATGGCATTAGAGAGCTTAATTTAACAATAACACAACAGAGTTCACTGAGCTGCAATTTGGGGTTTCACTTGTAAGTCACGGGTCACATTGAGATTATTCATCCTTGGAACTTCCCAAAAATTGTTCTGTCCAATCTCAAAGATGTCCCGTCTTAGTTTTCCGAATTTCTCAGACCATGAATCGATTCAGAGGCTGCATCACTTCACTTGATGAGGAATTGCTTCTTTGATCATGTGGATTGAGCGACATAAACAAACTCACTGTGTAAGTGATTGACTATGTGACTTTATTTATTCCGCTTTTACTTAGAGGTACAAAAATACTTTATTTTCTAGCCAAAAATAGCAGTGACTAAGTGACTCACTATATCTTGACTCTCTAGCTTTTGACTTTGAGGTTTGAGTTAAATGAATCAAATTTTATATATATACTGTAGCAGTTTGGAACTAGTTTCATTGCAGCTCTCTTTTAATGTTGCTTTTCAGCTTTCCGGTCCGGTAGATTGGCATATTTTCTATCAATCTTTTATGAATTTCCCCGCTTTGAAAGGCTTCAACTGTGATGTTATCAATGTTTATCATAGTATATGGAGAATTTGTTCTTCTGACATTCCTTTCCTGTGTTGGAGCATATTTTGGTGCTTGGTACATAGTTGTAGCTGAGGAGCCAAATATGTTATTTATTTAGCCTTGTACTTTCATGCAGCTCTGGAAACCATGAAATTGGTGGCAGATAAAAGGCCAAATGGTACCACTGGGGAGGTGTACGTACCTTCGGGTGATAAACCCTTGAATGGTGGGCATCCCAAGAGGGCAATACCAGCTTATGGGCTCAACAATGGCACAACGTGGTTAGTTTGGTTTCTAATGCTTTTAGTATCATCTATCTCTATCTACACAAATCATGAACCTGTCTTAGGTCTCCATTGATGACTGATACGAGGCTAGGATGTTTTAAATAAAGTATTGCTTTTGAAAATTTTGAGATTGAAAACAAAAATGTTGGTCAATTGCTCTAAGTTTGTAGGTAGTTATTGTGGCGAGGTATTTTATTTGATGTAATTCTAGTGTAATCTCTATTTTTTAATAGCGAATTTCATTTTTAGTTCTGCCCGTGGATGTAAGGAATATTCTCGAACCACGTAATTCATCGTGTTCACTTTCTCTACTTTTATTTTTGTATTTCAATTTATTAAATTTTTTCTCAATCCAAAACATTAATTATTAATAAAACAACCATAGTAGTGTATAACGAATCATAAAAATTCAAATAACCATATATATCCTAATGATTACACTCAAATATCAACACAGATCAAAAGCATCAAAGCAAAATACTCAAAGAAAAAAAGCATCAAACATTATAGCCACCGAAATACTATCTCAACACGATTTTACCCATTTCTTTTCAAACAAATTTGCCACATAATTCCTTTCAAGATAGCCAGTACTACACTGGTAGACGCATCACTTTTCTCTTAGAATTAATCGTCTGGTACCAGTCTATTTTGATATATTATTTCAAATTTATCGATATTTTAAAAATATATAATATATGCATATAAATAAATATACAAATATCAAATAAATGATTTTGAATAAATTTCAAATGTAAAATATTCCATTTAAGAAAACAATTGTTATATATAAACATTACTTATATTTTTTTCTCTCAAAAAAGAATCTTTTACAATCCCTAAATTTTTGCTTTATTTTCTTTGATATGTTTGTTGTTATAAAAACCTTTGGTTTTTCAGTGGTCTATATATATTATAGATGATTTTTATAATCGAAATCTGGGTTTTAAAATTTTTAATTTTAGCAATTTTTTTTTGTAACCATGAAAGTAAGATGACCTATAAATTGATTGATTTCCATTATTTTTCTTTTCTTAATAATTAGATAGTTAGTAGTTTGGGTATTAGTATCAATTGTTATGTATCATTTTAATATTGAACTAGTATAAAGTAGTTTAAATTTCATTTCAATTAACATTTCATCGTGTTTTGTTTTATTTCCGTTAATATCAATTTATATCAATGTGTATTAGTTTGTAATGATCGATAAAATTTATATATATTTGTTTTCTGGATGATTATTTTTGAGAACTGGTTTTATTTAATTTTATTTTAATCTTTTAAGCATGAAAGTAAGTTGAGTTATAATTTAATTGATTTTCATTTTTTTTCCGTTTTGTAGCGTGGTAGTCAGTAGTTTCGATTCTCGTTGCATCGATTTTACAGATCTTTTGATATTGTACTAGAATAAAATAATTTAAGTTTCGCTTCAAATAAAATTTTATCGTATTTTGATTCATTTCAATTAATATCGGCTTATATTAGTGAATATTGATTCCTATAAAGGAATTTTAACATTTTCTTCTTCTTTTTAAACTATTTTTATATAATTGCTTTTGAAAATAATATATAATCATTCATTAAATCATTGAGCTTAAAATTTATATTTGCATATAAATAAATATAGTATAACTAAGGAATATTTGCAAGTATATATAATCTATATGAAAAATATTTTAAAAAAAAGAAAAATATGAAATTGTATACTAAAACACAACAATACAGACTAATATTAAAACAAAATATACATAAATAGTTACGATAAGCTAAGAATAACTTGCCATGAATTTGGTCGACTCAAGTCCAAACAATGTAGGTTAAAATATGTTCAAAAAAAACCCTAAACCCTAATAATGAATTAGAAATTTATTTTAATTTCTAAAATATGAAAATTTATGAATGTGAAAGTTTATTTTTATTTATTTTTAAATTTAAAAAATATGACATTTTATGAATGTAGCATGGAACACACTCTTTCAAGATACAACAAAGGAATGGAAGAGGATCATTCTCAAGAACACCCTTTAGCAATAAGCTGAGGTACAATTGTGTGTATATATATATTTTGTTCTTGATGTCAACTAAGTTAAGACTCGATCGATAATAATAATTACATTTCTAATATTGTTTTTTTTTTGTTAAATAAGCGAAGTTGCTAGGAATTGAGGCAAAGGCGGAGCCAAGGGGATGGCAAGGGCCCCGGTCCCCTAAATTGGAAAATTTCACCTTTAGTCCTTTTATAATTTAAATTTTTAAATTTGTATATGGTAAAATTACACTTGGATCCTCTCAAGAATGAGAAAATTTGATTTAATCCTTTAAAAATTATAAAGATATAAGTTATTAAAATGATAAAATTTTACTTTTGCTATCATAAAATATACAACTTTATTTTGACCTCCTTCAAAATTTTTGGCTCCTTACTTGTATTGGAACGAACACCATGAAAGAGGAGTATTTAAGGCTACAAACATACATGTATGTCAATTTCAATTCTAGTTTTTGTTATTTATACTATATTTAATTATCTAATTGAGTTGGAGTTAGGAGTTTAACTAAAGATCAATTTAGTTGAAAAATAACTTAAAAAGGGTTTTTATTTAAAAGGTAACAAATAATATTATGATAATACTCTAAACGACATATTTCAATTGCATGATTATTTTGAGTATAATCCTACTAATTTGGATTATTTTGTGGTTTTTATCTTTTAGCGACTAAATTGGAGGAGAGGAAATTTAAAGGAAAAAGTGCAAATTTGAAGATATAATGGGCTAACATGCAAAGAAAGAGGGAAGTGGTGCCAAAAATGCAAACATGGAAGACCCAAGGACTAAAATGCAAAAGAAGAGATTTTATAGCACAAGACTCTATTTTAATTTCAATTATATTAGGATAATTATTAAGGATTTTTATTTAGATTTAATTTTAGGATTTATTTTTATTTATCTTTAATTATCTTTATTTATTTGTATTTATCTTTTAGAATTCCATTAGGAATAGACTAGGTTTTCTAGTACTATAAATAGGGATGGAGTGACACATATTTGACATCTCTTTTCCTGTAAACACTCCCTCTCCCAAAAACTCTCTTTTGTTCTCTCCATATTTTCTTCAATAAAAATCTCATTTTTATTATATTTATTTCTTTCCCAAAAATCATGAGCCACTAAACCCATTTAGCGAAGGTTGTCAAAATTCTCCAAAAGGTTCATGAGGCTTAGAACTGACTTAGCCTTCTTAATAGGGTGTTTATCGCTTCTCCGCATTACTGGCCGACGCCTTCCGTCCATGTCCCTTAAAGGTGATCTTTTCAACTTGTGCAAGGAACGGCCACTTTGTACGTTTTCGGAAGGTTGCATAGTCGGTTCGTTGGCTTTTGCGTCGAGGTTGGCGAATCCAAGAGACAAAACAACGTGGTATTCGCTGTTGGGAAGTGATGATCTAGCGAAAATAGTCCCACAAAAGCGATTATTGGCTAGAGTCGAACTCGTCAAATTTTAAGTCTAAATCTTTGGAGCTGGTGGTCGTAGGCATCCTCTTCCACTATAATGGATTATCATGCTCGAGAAGGGTTACTTAAAAGCCAATGATTGAACCCAAGACGGAACGAAATAATCGGAGGTTGGAATCTCGCCACATAAGAAACTTTCTCTTTTCCCAACTCAGTAATGACCCAAAATTCACGAGCACCGAAAAAGTACATTATCGACCTCCGTCTTAGTAAATCGAGTTCAAATAATTACTAGAAATATTTATGAGTCTAGCGATGTGTTTAATTAGGTTTAAATTAGGTGAATTTAGCTTAATTTAGAGTAATTAGTAAAAATGACTAAATTGAATAAAGGATGAAAGTTAAATTGTAGATTAAAAGAAAATGAAGAGGACCAAAATGGTAATTATGCTATTTGTCCTAAGTGAGTGACATAAGCATAAAAATCTGATATTTTTATGTGTTAAAATATATATTAAATTATTATTATTAAAAGTAAAGTAAATAGAAAGAAAATAAAGTAAAGAACAAAGAAAAGAAGCAGAATAGGAACAAAAGCGGGGAAGGAAAGAAAGAAAAAGAAAGAAAAGAAAAATAGAGAATTAGGGTTTGAAGGTTTGAAAGTTTAATAGGTAAGTTAATTTAGTCCTTTTTACTTAATTTTAATGTTTTAAAAGCTTTAGAACAAAGTTTTGATGAAATTAAATTAATATTTTGAAAGTTATTAGAATTCTAAATATTGTTCATGTTGAATAAAAAAAATGAAATAGGGGTTTAATTGAATGAAATTCAAGTTAAAATAGATATAAGGATTGAATTGCAAAGTAAGCTATAAGTTTTGTGTTTTAGGGACTAAATTGAGGAAAATTTCGGAATTAAGAAAATATGTTGAAAATTTAATAGTTAAATTTGAGTTTAAATGAAATTTGAATAGACATAAGGTGTGAATTGGTGTTATAAATTTGGTTATTAACATTTTACATCAAAACAGTTTTGGGAAGTAGCAATGGTCTGACTTTGAAAATTCACTAAAAATTGTATAAATTGAACTAGAGGATGAACAAAATATGTAATTAAATCTTATTGAGTCTAGTTTCTTATAGTATAAATATTGTAAGCAATGAATTGATGAATCAAGAGATATTTGAAATTTTGTAAGACTGGTTTGGGGTGATTTCGAGATGCCCTGTTTTAACTTTGGAAAATCATTATAAATTGTAAAAAATTATTATGGAGTGTAATTTATATTGTGAACTCCTCAATGAATCTAGTTTCAAAATAAGTAAACAAGAACTTTATTCGAGTTCTGTACAATGAGATAATTTATTTTAGTAGAGAGAGGTCAGAACTGTCAAATGAAATAACAGGGAGTATTTAATGAATAAACTGTACTAATTGGCTAGACTAAAATTCTGAAAATCTTATGGTGAGAATATATATGAGTCTAGTTTTAAGGAAAAATTATGGATATTAATTTGGAGTTTCGTAGCTCAAGATATAAATAATTTAGTAACAATGACTCAAATAGACAGCTTAATGGTGAAATTATATATATACATTAAAAATGGTTAAATTTGCATGTTTAGGCTCATGGATTAAATTGAATTGTGTTATATTGATGATTATAAATTATTATTATTTTCGTAGTTAACAAAGAACCCAAGACATCGGCGCACAAAGGAAAGGAAAAGCTATCGAGGATTAAACGAGAAATTCACGGTTTGTATTACTATAATTCAATTTACTTTTTATTAAATGTTTTATATCAATTCTATATTTAATAAGTGAATTATAAGGTAAGTATTGATATTTGAGTTGAATGAGAATTGAATTGAATGGTGAATGTGTATGTATAATTGAATTGTAAATTGATTTGAATGTGAAAGTCTTAATTGAAAAGTAATCTTGGAATGGAAATGAAAGTGAATTGAGAATAGAAATACCCTATTAACTAGTCGGGCTGAGTTGGATATAATTGGCATGCCATAGGATATGGAAGTGTCACGGATTTGCGGCTTTCTTGATCGGCACTTTATGTGTCGTATTTCAGGCACCTCGTGTAAGTCGTCGGCACCTTGTGTGTCGATGTCGGGCACCTCGTGTGTCGTTTAGGCACTTTATGTGTCATATCTGATCAGTACTATGTACCGTTTTAGGCACAATGTGCCGTAATGGTGTGTTGGTTGGAATCCGTGTATCCGTTAAAGTCCGGATTTGTTAATAGGGTGAATATCTAATATGAAATTTAAAATAAATTGATTGATTATATTATTGAATATTGAAAGAAATGAAAAAGTTGAATAGTGGATTGAAATTGAGATTGAAAATGAAAGGCATGAACTTAATGTTCATGTAGTGATTGAAATTGTTACATGTAATATGTGATGGAAACGAAGAATAGATAAAAAATTGTATCGTTATTATTAATTAATGAAAGTTTAAGAATGAATTGATATTTGTGAAATTAGATAGTTACATGTTTGGTAATTAAAATTCTTTATTGCTATTATAATTTGAATTATGGTAATACCACTGATCGGAATACTTAGCGTCGGTTGTTTCCGTCTTGTGAGTTAATAGAGTCGATACCGGTCCAGCATCGAACGATCCCGACTCAGCAAATTTTGGGTGATGTTTCTTTCTTAATTGAAAGTGGCATGTACCGGTGATTTATAAGTTATATAGATATACTTGTAAAGTTAGTTATAAGAATGGTATACCATATTTTGTTATTAGTTTGATAAAATGGTAAATATTATATTATATAATTTGGTATAAGTTGGAATGAAAAAAATGAATGAAGTTATTAGTTAATTTGAATTAATATTATGAATGTTTAGTTATTAAATGACTATGTTAATGAATTGGTTATGATTTAGATATATTTAGGTTTAAATTGTTTTTGATTGTGCCATTGGTTTTGGATTAGGTGGTTTTTGGTTTGAATTTGCAGGGGGTTTTATGCAAAAATTAAGAAGAAATGCTGTCAAAATTTTTGTAAAAAAAAAAAATATATATATTTCCTGAATACTCGAACAAGTCCGTTTCATTCCACTTTAATACTTGTGTTGGGCTTGAAAGTCCATTATAGGGACATGATTCTTCAATTATACTATGAATGTTATAATAATTGTAAAATATCCATAACTTGTCCGATATATCCGTAATGCCTCGTAGCCTGTTCCGCGACGGTTTGGGGTTAGGGGTGTTACAAACTCTATTTATTTTATATTTCTCATTTTAATTTCTGTAATTTATTTAATTTCGCAATTTCAATTCACTTTAAATTCTGTTTTATTTTTCCAAATTCTTAATTCTATTTTTTTTTTTTCAGAACGCAGTTTTCTTGGCCAAGAAATTGTCCAGATTTCAAAACGAGCATTCGTACAATCCGGTCCCTGAGGATTCGACCCTAAATGTAACGCCCCACACCGAGACCGTCGCGGAGTCAAGTATGAGGTGTTACTAAGCTTAGTTTAACATTTTTAGAACTTTGAATTATTTGTTTCTACATTCACAGCTTTTAAGCTACTTGCGTCACAGTCACAAGAAAAATCATATCTCGAGTTACAAAACTCGAAATTAAGATCCGTAAATTTTCCCTGAATCTATACTCATAAAACTATCTACTAATTTTTTTCTAGAATTTTTGGTTGGGCCAATTAGTACAGTTTATTAGTTAAATTTACCCCTGTTTCAGGACTTGACTGGTCTGACCTCTGTTTACTACGAACCATATTTCTCTCTGTACAAACTTCATATGAATATTAGGTTTATTTCTCCTGAAACTAGACTCAATAAGAATTCTGAGAATATAAAACACACTACCTAATTATATCTTTAAAATTTATGGTGAATTTCTAAAGTTGGAACAGGGGATTCAGAAACTGCTATGACCCTGTTTCACTAAAATTATAATATCTTCTAACATATAATTCCTTTTCTTGTTTCATTTATTTCATGTGAAACTAGACATAATAAGATTCAATTTGATATGTATTCCATCACCAAATTCAATTTCTATGATTTTTAGTAAATTTTCAAACTCGCATCAGTGTTGCTGCAGTATCCTGTTTATGGCAAATTTCATCCCTTTTGATGAGTTTTTATACACTAAGTATCTTATTAATTTTTCCTTATCATCAAACATAATCTAAACTAACCATTTTCATAATTTATCATTATCAAACATTTCCTCAACCATTCCATTACCATACCATAAGATCATTTACACAAAATAGATATATTGCTATACATGCCATACTTAAATTTACAAGCCTTTACCAAAAGTCTTCCAGGATAGTGTGGTGAGCCTTGACCTATCCCGACTCTGAGCTGGCTTGGCCAAAACTACAATGAGTAAGAAGGAGGAGTAAGCATAAATGCTTAGTAAGTTCATATGCAAATAATAAGTAACATAACAAACAGTCATACCAATCAACATTAGCATGCATCACTAAATCACATGTCACATTTCTAATAATTTTTCATCATCTTATTACCTTATCGTGGTTGTATCAATACTCAACCCGAGGGTTAAATACATACCTGTTCAAAATATCCATTTCACATCACTTACCAATACGTCTCTTTACATCTCGAAATTTTCCTCCATTTGAGTAGAACTTTACCCGTTGAACACATCGGAATATAATTCGGATACATGGATAACTTGCACATAAGTGCCACATATTCAATCAAGCAATCATGTAACCCGCCCATAAGCGAACTCGGACTCAACTCAACGAGCTCGGGCGTTCGCATCCATAAGTGAACTCGGACTCAACTCAACGAGTTCGGATGCCTAGTTACATCTCACGAACTCGGACTCAACTCAACGAGTTCGGACATTCGCATCCATAAGTGAACTCGGACTCAACTCAACGAGTTCGGATGCTCAACCATCCTAGTGACATGTCACTTGTATCCTAATCTATTCCTAAGGTTCAAACGGGCTTTTCCTCGAACACTTATCCTTGCCGTCTTCCGTAGAATGCCGAAATCGATACTCAGTAACAATTATATTTAACAAGTAGTTCACATAATTTACATATTATTTGAAATTAACCACAAAGCATACATTTCATAATAAAATTCAGCATAACACATAATTAATATCAATAACTTAAAAATAACAATTATGCTACATTATTTACACATGAACTTACCTTGGTACCAAAATACAAAGATTTTGCAATTTAGTCCACAATCTTTTCTTTTCCTCGATTGAGGTCGATTCCACGTCTTTCTTGATCTAAAATAACACATTAGCTTATTTAATACTCACATTATCAAATTAATCCTTAACTCAAATTTTGGAAAAATTACAATTTTACCCCTAAACTTTTGCATATTTACATTTTTGCCCCTAGGCTCGGGATTAAACTTTATTCCTTATTCTTATGTTTTACAACATGCTGATCACTTTTCTCTTCTATGGCAACATCAAATTCTCACTCTAACATGTACTTGTGACTATTAGGTATTTTTACGATTAAGCCCTTTACTGCTTTTGCTTAAAATCGAGTAGTACAAGTTGTCTAACATAATTTAAAACTTCATATTCTATCATAAAACATCAAAATACACAAATTTCACCTATGGGTATTTTTCCAAATATAAACCCTAGGTTAAATTATTGCTAACATAAGCTTTATCGAGTTAGGGATCTCAAAAGCGTAAAAATCATTAAAAAGCGGGCTTGGAATCACTTACTATGGAGCTTGGAAGCTTGAAACAAACCCTAGCTATGGAGAACCCTTGAAATTTCGGCCTAATGAAGAAGATGGACAAAATTGGCTTTTAATTTTGTTTTTAATTCATTTTAATAACTAAATGACCAAAATACCCTTACTACTAAACTTTCCAAAAATTCCTTCCATGTCCTAATTTTGTCCATGAACTTAAAATTGGTAAAATTTCTATTTAAGACCTCCTAATTAATATTTCAAAGTAATTTCATACTAAAACTTCTAGAATGCAAATTTTGCAACTTATTCAATTTAATCCCTAACTTTAAATTAAACTCGTTATGCCCAAAATTTCTTCACGAAATCTTCACACAATTATGTATTCATATCATAAACCTCAAAATAATTATAAAATAATTATTTTTATCTCGATTTGTGGTCACGAAACCACTATTCGATTAGGCCCTAATTAGGGATATTACACTACTTCCCAATTCTTTTACTTTTACTATTTTACAGGAATAGGATATTTTGGTGCTCTCAACGACACATCATATTATGAGTTTGCTTTTTGCCTTTTCATTTATGTGTTTATATAAAATCTATAAAAAATAGCTTAAATCCAAAACAAATCGCTAGGATACTCATATCTTCAAAGTCTTAACTTTGTCATTTCAACTAAGTGTTGATTTAATTTTTTTAGGTAAAATATTTTTTCATCCTGATTCATGTGTTACACAATCGAATATGAGAAAGAAAATGAAGAGAAAATTATAATAATAACTAATGAGTTAGAAATGAATCTTCAAGTTTTTGCAGGTTTATTCAAGCACATGCCAGATGAATAATGTATCAATAAGTACAACGCAGATATATCAACAGGGCAGGTTTATGCACAATGCCCTTCATAAATATATATATGAGGATTTTCCTACAATCAATTGAATCACAAAAATAAGCAAAAGTTAATGCACAATAAGCGTGCATATTTTTGTGTGAGCATAAAGAATACAATCGTAACAAATAGTGTAGCTTATTTTTGTGTGAGTATATTTTTGAGAGATAAATAGTGGATGACTTCAACTAGTCTTCTTTTAGCTTATTTGTTTTGATAAACGGTTAGTTAATTGTGTGCCATATTTATTCAGCAATTTGAATGTTCAGTTTTGTTGGCGTTTAGAAGTTAAGAGAACAAATCCAAAGAAAACAAGGAAAAAATACTTAGCGAAATTTTTATGCTATCAAATTTTCTCATCATCTATTATCATTCAACAAGAAATACAATATATATACGAGTGTAGCGATTCTGAGTAAGTCAACAAACCCTACTAATACACCTTGAAAATACAAAGATGAAACTTATACATAAACTGATTAGGTAAAGGTCAGCACCTAATGTAACGCCCCGAATTTTGGGCATAGAAGTTTTGAGTTATTGAGCTTAGGGACAATGAGGAGGCTGCTCATAAGTGTTTAGTTGTGCGATTTAATGTCAGAATAGGCCTGTTGGTCTAGTGGTTGAGTGTTTGTTAGTGTAACTTAATGTTTTGGGTTTGAGTCTTGGGGTGCACGTTTTTTGAGAGCCTTTTATTTCTCCTGAAGCGTCCCTTTTATTTTGCTCTTTGTTCTTACCTTTGGACTCTTTTTACTATTCTCATAAAAAATGCGTTACCTTTGGTTCTTGAAATTTCACTCCTCGATTGTCTTCCTCATCATCAAATCAAGTGTGGGATTAGAAACCTTGTCTTCTCATTATTGTTTTTACAGAATTTCTATTTCGACATATTTTAATTGTGTGTTAACCCGAAGATTTTGGGTTCTAAACGTTGGAAGTGAGGAGAAACCACCACTTTCTGATATACTTTTGATAGGGCAAAGATTAAGGATAGTTCGGTGGCTTAAACGGTGGTTTTGGGGCTATTTTGGGGTGGTTTCGTGACATCCCGACGACCACAGGCGTGTCGAAGCACTGCGTGTAGATTTGGGAACTAGGGTTCAGGCAAATTGGGTGCCACACATCGTGTGGCCGATTTGGGAATTTTTTCGAATTGACACGACCATGTCCCTTGGGCACAGCGTGTGGGTTTGAAATTAGGGATTTGGGATTTAGAGTCATCGTCCGCCACAGATCGTGTGGCTGATTTGAGATTTAAGGATTCTACAGAGCACGTGTTTGAAACACACGATCATGTCTAGTGGGCACACGGCATGTGAGACCCTCGCCGATCGTGTTTGCATGACTCTATTTTATCGAAATTGGACAGGTGAGTTACACGCCTATTCACATGGTCATGTCCCTACTTCACCTTGGCGTGTGCCTCTATCACATAGCCGTGTGCTACCCTTCACATGGGTGTTTGAACCCCCACGGCTGGATTGCTCAACACGGTTGGAGTACACGCACGTGGCCTATCTCGCTAAATAATGTTTTTAGGTTGAATTTAATTGTAATCGCAACTCGTGTGTTTCAACCCTCGACTAAGCTTTTTGAGGGTAATTATGACTCGATCTGGGATTGATATGTATGTTATTGTGTTATTTGTGATTGGATGTGAGTGTCGCTTCGATTAACTATATAAGCGGTATTTTGATCGTATAATCATGCATATATACATATGCATATCTTGTATTTGGGTGGGATTTTGAAGAGAAGGAAGATTGATCGAATCGGCGGTTTAACAACATACTATAGCCCCTAATACCACGAGGTCGTGGGGTCCCAATACCCGAGGGTCGTGGACTTTATTGATAACGGTATAGCAAATTACAGCATTGCGATAGTCTTTGTAAGTACGTTAGCTACGCTACGTACCATTATTGAACCGATAATTTTACTACAATCTACGGTATAACATATTACCGCATTCCTTTAGTCGCATGTACATTAGCTACGCTACATACCATTATCGATCGTGCAATTCATTGCATGTATACGTACGCGGTTTATCGCATTGTACAGTACATCTTATACGTTAGCCTTACTCCGTAATATACGTGACTGGCAGTTTATTTACATACTGTTAGCCCCAATACCCAGAGGGTTGTGGGAAATCCTAATACCTTGAGGGTCGTGGACAATGCTGATGGGTATCGTTGCTAGGCAACCCAAGATGACATCATATGGAGTGTAGGATTGGATGGGCTTTTCGAGGTCCTATATAGAGTGATTGGTTGGATGAGCTTAATAGCTTTATTGAGGAGTGATGGGGGACGGAGAGGTGTGCTGGCTGGATGGGTGGGTTTTCTTTAACTCGTCTACATTCATATGCATTTTATTGACGGTTTTGTGAGTATTGTATGCATTCGGTTCGATTGAAAAGTATTTATGACACTATTGTTAGACTTTGAGTGTATCGTTGATGAATTGAAACTAGTGACTATTGAGAGTTTTGTTGCTGGTTCAACTTGGTTAGTATTTGTGATTGTGTAATGGCGAAGTGCGATTGTTAATATGCTCTAAATATTGCTATCTGCCAAGTATGTTGCATTCTGAGCATACCAACTATTTCCGTATAGCTCGTAAGTATGTTTCGCTTTTGAACTACTTTTCGAGTTTTTGTGTTTGATTCTATAGTTTAATTGGTTTTGATCTCACCCGAGCTCGTGTAGCTCACCCCTTTCCGTTCCCCTTTCGTACTTTTACGGTTTTTGATCTTTGGACTCGAGATGCAGAGGTCTTGGATGGTCACGATTTTAAAAGATTATTTCAGTTCTACTTTTTAAAATTTTAGTCGATTATACTATTTTGAGCAACAAGGTTTCATAAGACTGTGGTACAATTCTTGTTTAAAATTTCATTTGCACATGTATTCTGGATGTTTTTCAATTTTAACTTAACTTTATTGAAAGGATTTTAAATGATTTAATGTGTGTTTGACTGTAAAGAGATGTATGGTTTTGGAAAATGGAATTTAAAATGACTTCTTTTGAAAAAAAAATTCTCACGATCACTTCGGTGATCAATGTAGCATCCTGAATTCGGTCTAAACTACTAGGTTGGGTTTTGGGTGTTACACCTAATAAGGATAAAAAAAAAAACACTAACTCTGCTTATCTAACAAGTAAACTTAGCAATACAAAAAAAATTATCATCAACATATGCGAACCATTCTTGAAATACGTCAAGTGGTTCTCCAACAACACAAAACAGCTTACACTCTGATGAGCTCGCAACATCAATTTAGCTTGCATTTTAGGTGAGCTCACAGCTTT
The DNA here is from genome assembly GCF_025698485.1 of Gossypium arboreum. Taxonomy (NCBI): domain Eukaryota; kingdom Viridiplantae; phylum Streptophyta; class Magnoliopsida; order Malvales; family Malvaceae; genus Gossypium; species Gossypium arboreum. Next base: position 23,688 of record NW_026440420.1, read on the forward strand.
GGTGAGCTCGCAAATGTAAAGCTCGCAGGTGTAGAGCTCACAACTTCAAGTGAGCTCGCTGCTACGTGAGAAGAGTACAGAAGTAGCCACTTCACAACAAATTTTCATCTGCATGTTCTGAATATGCATGTTCTTCTGCTATTCCCTTCTTGTGTTGGACTATATTTTGGCACTTGGAACATTGTTGTAGATATATTTTTTTATTCCTTGATTTTCTTTTACAGGCATTTGGAAGAAATATTGATGAGAATTCCCATGGAGTATCTCTTTCAAAACATTCCTGCTACTCTTAACACTTTCCATTTTGTTGTTCAATCTAGGCTGAAACTCTAATGATTAGCATTCTAATGCTTTTATAAACCGACTATATAGGGAACTTCAAAAGATCCTTTATAGGAACAAGTTGAGGATTCATTCAGCCATGGCATAAGAGGAGCATCAAATATTCAAAAACAGAGGTCCCACCCACCTCATGACCCTCCAACATGTACTTGGGGTCCATCCACTTATTACAAATCAATGTCTCAAAGCCGTACTTTGATTACATTTCCACCTAACCATAGTTGCATTTGCTTTAGCATTATGGGTTAAGTAGTGCTCCTATATTGTTTCTTCTCAACTCCAAGAAAGGGGTGGAGCACTTCAACTTACAATCTAATTCATACACATTTAATTTAATCTTAAGATGCCAAACTATATCCTAATCTTGCATCACACAGTCCTTAATAATAAGATTATTTATTTTAAGTAATTTTTTACATGCTAAAGAAATTAAGCATTATTGATATAAATATTCATTCAAAGATTGAATTATTTATTTATAGTAACGAATTTGACTTGATTCATGTCTAGTATTGTTTTAGACATCGACTTAATTCAATTATTATTTAATTAATAAAAATATATTTTTAAAAGTATAAATATATGTCTTACTAATTTTAAAATATTTTTATAAGTTTTCTAACATAGTATGCTATATCGGCCCATCTGACATGTCAGTGCCATTTTGGCATGTGGAGAATTTGAAAGGCTTCACCTTCTCTCCTTTTGCATTTACAGTGATGTTTTCAACCCAAAAACAAAGTAGGACATTTGTGTGTTTGCTAGATTGTGTCAATTAATCATGATGTTTAATGGCAATTTAATGAACCAAAACTACATTAGGCTTTAAAGTTAATGGAAATAATAATTTGATATATAGATATTAGATGCCACTGTAGAAAGAAATGTAATTGAGTTAGGTTTAAGTCAATTAATTAGTCTAAAATGAAGGTAATTTGAGTTTGGTTAACAGATTTTGTAAGAAAGCAAATCATAAATTAGTACAACGAAGTGATAGGCATAAAATAATTATCAAGATAATTAGTATATTTATCATACACTTATGCATGGAAATTATATATTTAGAATATAAATGTGCCTTTGAGTATAATATACAATAAATAATTAAAGTTAAATGTTTGAAATTAATTAACAATAAAGTGTGCATAATAAAAATTAAAATATTAAAGTTTTAGTTGAGTGGTAACTTAATAAATTTATTAATGTAATTAGTATGGGTTCACAATTCTATTATATGCATATATTTTTATTTTTATAATAAAAGACTAGAGTAACATTTTCATAATTTCTTTAAATAAGTTAATACCCGATTAACTCGTGACATTAACTAGTATAAATAATAGTATAAATAGTAAAATAATAAGTCAATTAACAATATAACTACAATCAATCTCATAAGCATAGCTAGGGTGGCGGGGCCCTAAAATGAATTTTTTCATTTAGAGTCTTTAAATATTTTAAAATTTTAAACTATTAAAAATAAAATTACACTTTACTCTCCTAAACATCATAAAAATCTAATTTTATCTTTTCAAAATTATAAAAATATAAACTATTAAAAAAAAGTGAAATCATGAAAATTTCAATTTAATTCCGTAACCTAATTTTTTTTCTATATACTAAATACTGTAAATATTTGTGATTAAAAATTTAGACTATTGGTGTTTGCCATATTTTGGGATAAAGTTGTGAGAAATATAATATTTTGATGTTTAATTAAATTACATATACGGTGAAGGTCATCAATTTAGGATAATGACCAAAAGCAAGAGAGAATAAGAGCATCAAAATTCAAAAGCTAAGGTCCCATCATTTCCATTTTTCCCTTCCCATTAACACGAAAAGCAGCTTCTTTATCTGTACTCAGTGACTTCCAACTAATTGCCTCATGGTCTGAATTCTTACATGCTTCAAGGATATTGTGCCAATTTCTTCAACTTTCTCTAATTTTGCAGATTCCATTTCCCTTTCTTTCTTTTTTGTTCCCTGACTTTCCATTTTCGCTTTGTTCTTTTCTCTCTTCATCTTCTTTCTCATAATTCCACCATGTCTGTCATTGGAGAGGCTGCTCTTTCTGGGTTCCTGGACCTGTTGGTGGGCAAATCGCTCGACTCTGCACTCAACTTTGTTGCTGATCACAACCAACTCCACCAGCAGCTCAAGCAGTGGCAGTCCATATTGCCTGATATCCAAGCAGTGTTGGACGATGCAGAGGAGAAGCAGATCAAGAACATGGGTGTGAAGAAATGGTTGGAGGATCTCCAGGACTTGGCTTACGATGTGGATGACATCTTGGACGAGTTCGCTTATGAAGAGTTTCGCCTCAATCTCCAAGACACTCAAGCTCAAGCCAGACCTAGTAAGATACGGAAATTCATTCTTGACAGGATTATTCGTAGTATTTTCCTCCCACTTCTTTTCAGTTTAAGAATTCCATGATCACGAAGGTGAAAGACATCACTGATAGACTGAATAGTTTGACTACTCGAAGAAGTAGTTTGGGGTTGAGTGAGATTTTGTCTCATGCTGCAACCTCCAAGGGAAAGCAACCCAGGCTGCAACCAACTTCCGTACTGGATGGAGTTGTGGAGTATGTTGGCAGACACAAGGAGAAGACAGAAATGATTGAGTTGGTCAAAGGTAATAACTTGAATGGAGTTTCAGTCCTTTCCATCGTGGGCATGGGAGGGATGGGTAAAACAACTCTTGCTCAGCTTGTTTACAATGACGCCACCATCAACGAGTCTTTTGATCTCAAGGCCTGGGTATGCGTTTCTGATAATTTTGATGCAATTGCTATAACCGGGACAATTTTAAAATCCATCGATCCTGACTCTCGTGATGAGAATGACTTGAATTTACTTCAAGTTAAGTTGAAGGAGAAGTTGTCTGGGAAAAGATTCTTGCTTGTTTTAGATGACATTTGGAAGGAGAATTATAATGATTGGACCATCTTACGGTCTCCGTTTGGAGCAGGGACCACTATCATTGTAACCACTCGTCTTCAAATTGTTTCATCTATTGTGGATCCGCTCAAAGCTTTTCATTTGGAAAAGCTATCAGATGATGATTGTTTATCCATATTTACACAGCATGCATTAAAAGCAAGAAATTTCGATGGACATCCCCAGTTCAAAGAAATTGGAGAGAAAATTATTAGAAGGTGCAATGGCTTACCTTTGGCTGCAAAAGCTATTGGAAGCTTGCTACTCACACTTAAATATCATGGAGAATGGGAAAGAATATACAGAGTTGTTAGAATTAAGTGACCCAAAATTCTTATTTAAATAAAATACGATGGAAAATAAAATAAAAGTAAAATCCATATAGAACTAGACTTCTTTATTTTATTTTAGAATAAGGTTTTAAACCTTATTAAACTCCATCTATTTTATATTGATTAGATAAGGTGTTTCAATCCTACTAGAATATGGCTTTGCAAGCCTATAAATAGACATAGTCTATTCCTCTTGTATTTGAGTAAAAAATTTTTCGACATAGTGAATTTTCTTCTCCTCTGCGTGGTTTTTTCGAAAAGGGTTTCCACGTAAAATTTATGTGTTCTTTATTTTTATTTATTTTATTCTATTTTATTTTCACAAATTGGTATCGAGCTTTGGTTATTCATCTCGATCACGGTAATGGCGTCTTTGAAGTATGAAATTCATTGTTGGATCAACACCAGATTTGCGTTGTGGCAAATTAAGATGCAAGCGTTCTTGCAGATGGATCTAGAGGATGCCCGCTAGGGATAGATAAGATGCCTTCGACATTAACGAGATGAAGAGAAGAAGCGTAAGGATCGAAAGGCATTAACACAATTACATCGCATTTGTCCAACGAAATTTTGCGGGATGTGATGAAAGAAAAACTGCCATGCATTATGGAAGAGGCTAGAACAAATATGTATGTCGAAAACTCTAACAAGCAAGTTGCATATGAAGCGGCGTCTTTATGCTCATCGTTTGGAGGAAGGTGCGTCGTACACGAACACTTAACGTGTTTAAAGAAATTCTCTCAAACTTGGAGGCCATGGAGGTTCATATGATAAGGAAGATCTAGGGTTGATTCTACTTTGTTCGTTGCCCCGTCTTATTCAACCTTTAGAGACACGATTTTATATAGCCGAGTCTCTCACAGTTGATGAGGTTTATGATTCTTTAACCTCGTATGATAAGATGAAGCATCTTGTGGTTAAACCCAACTCTCGGGAGAGGGTCTCATTGTTCGTGGGAGACAAGACCGGAATGTTGATGATGATCGTGGTAGAACACGAACGGAATCCTCGTGGTAAATCTAAGGGTAGATCGAAATCTTCAAGCAGAGGTAAAACTTGCAACTCGCAAGAAGAAAGGGCACATTAAATCTGAGTGCTATAAGCTACAAAATAAGATTAAAAGGAGGCTGCGAATCAAAAGGAAAACGACGAAAATTGTGAAGTCGATGTTGTAGAAGACTACAGCGATGGTGAACTTCTAGTTGCTTCATCAATGATTCTAAAGTGGCGAGTGGATACTTGATTCAGTCTGCACCTTCCACATGAGTCCCAATCGGGATTGGTTTACAACTTATGAAACAGATTCTGAAGGTGTTGTTTTGATGGGAAATAATGCTTCATGTAAAATCGCGGTGTTGGAACAATTAAAGTTAAGATGTTTGATGGAGTTGTCGAACACTTAGTGACGTGCGGCATGTTCCGAATTGAAAAGAAATTTAATTTCGTTGAGTACTCTTGATTCAAAAGGATGCAGATACACATGAAAGTGGGGTTTTAAAGATTTCAAAGGGTCCTTGTTGTGATGAAAGGGCAAAGAAAGATTGCCAAGTTATATGTTTCTGAGGTTCTCTTATTCTTGGTGATGCAATTGTCGCTTCCTCTTCCTTGTCGGATGATGATATTACTAAACTTTGGCATATCGCCTAGGGCATATGAGTGAGAATGGCATGGCGAATTAAGCAAAGAGGACTTCTTAATGGGCAAGGAATTTGCAAACTGAATTTCGTGAGCCTTGTGTTTTGGGAAGCAAAAGAGTTCGATTCACTAGAGGAATCCATAACACGAAGGAAGCGTTGGAGTATATCCATTCGATCGTGGGGCCGTCGAGTGCCTTCGAGAGGTGGAGCTAATTATATGCTAACCTTTATTGATGATTTTTCCGAAAAGTTTGGGCGTTCTTCCGAAGCGAAAAGCGATGTGTTTTCCACATTTAAGTCTTGGAAAATTATGATTGAAAAGCAGCGGAAAAGCAGATAAAATACCTCCGCATGCACAATGGCTTAGAGTTACGCTCGATGAGTTTAATAGATTGTGCAAGTCGAAGGGATCATGAGACACTTGACGTTCGTCATACTCCAACAAAAGCGGCGTTGCGAGCGAATGAACGAGACGATCATGGAGAAGGTTCGATGTATGTTGTCAAATGCCAACTTACGAAGTCATTTTGGGCGAGACGCTCTCTGCATGTTTTTGATCAACCGATCTCCATCCGTTGCCATTGAGAAAAAGACTCCACAAGAGGTATGGTCCGGTAATCCGCTAATTATTCGATTTAAAGATTTTTGGGTGTCTGCGTATGCTCATGTTGATAATGGAAAATTGGAACCGAGATCCATTAAATCGTTTTTCTTGGTTATAAAGTGGTGTAAAAGGCTATAAGTTATGGTGTCTGAAAATAGAAAAGTTGTGATTAGCGAGATGTTGTTTTTGATGAAACGCTATGCTACCTAACTTATCTCTTAAAGACTCTTCCAATAAAGAAAACCAAAAGCGGTGGAGCATCGAGTTAATCGAATCAACTCCTCAAGCCAAGTACAAAATTGATAATAGAGTTGCTTCTTCACCGCAATACTCTATCGCCAAAAACAGGACAAGAAGAAATTAAACCTCCAAAGAAGTATGCCGAGGTTGATCTAGTTGCTTATGCTTTAAATGTGGCTGAAGATATAGATGCGAATCAAGAGCCATTTAATTATTCTGAGGCGATTAGCTGTGAAGACTCAGAAAAGTGGATGTTTGCTATGCAAGAGGAGATGGAATCACTCCACAAAAACAGAACATGGGATCTTGTAAAACTTCCTAAAGGTAAAAAAGGCATTCGTTGTAAATGGGTGTTTAAAAAGAAAGAAGGGACTCGGAGTTGAAGAACCGGATATAAAGCAAGGCTTGTTGCAAAGGGTGAGTCAGTGCCATCTTTCTTACAAAAGATCAAATGTTTCATGAGAGAACAAAACACATTGATATTCGGTATCATTTTGTTCGTGATATTATTGCTCGTGGTGATATTGTTGTGAGCAAAATTAGCACTCATGAAAATCCTGCAGATATGATGACTAAGTCACTTCCTATAACCAAGTTTGAGCATTGCTTAGACTTGGTTGGTGTTCATGTTGAAGTTAAACCCTTAAGGGTTTTTTGGAAGAGGTGAAGAACTTGTTTATTGAAAGTTCGCGATGAAGAACTTGTTCATTGAGAATTTGTGTCAAGGTGGAGATTGTTAGAATTAAGTGACCCAAAATTCTTATTTAAATAAAATACGATGGAAAATAAAATAAAAGTAAAATCCATATAGAACTAGACTTCTTTTATTTTATTTTAGAATAAGGTTTTTAAACCTTATTAAACTCCATCTATTTTATATTGATTAGGATAAGGTGTTTCAATCCTACTAGAATATGGCTTTGCAAGCCTATAAATAGACATAGTCTATTCCTCTTGTATTTGAGTAAAAAATTTTTCGACATAGTGAATTTTCTTCTCCTCTGCCCGTGGTTTTTTTTCCCGAAAGGGTTTCCACGTAAAATTTATGTGTTCTTTATTTTTATTTATTTTATTCTATTTTATTTTTCACAAGAGTGAGATATGGAACTTACCAGAAGAGCAGTGTGGCATAATTCCAGCTTTGCGATTAAGCTACCATCATCTTCCGTCATACTTGAAACGATGTTTTGCATATTGCTTCATACTTCCTAAAGATTATGAATTTGAAGAAGAAGAAATTATCTTGTTATGGAGTGCAGAAGGCCTCTTGCAACAAAAAGCTATGCCTCAAATTAAAGATCTTGGAAATCAATATTTTCAAGATCTAGTGTCGAGGTCAATTTTTCAGATATCCAGTAAAGATGAGTCCCGATTCGTAATGCATGACCTTATCAATGACTTAGCTCAAGTAGTTGCAAAAGAAATATGCTCAAAATTAGAGGGTGATAGGCAACAGAAGTTCTCAAATCGCACTCGACATTCTTCTTATATTGCTGGAGAATATGACACAGTGAAGAAGTTCGAAGCATTTGATCAAGTGAAATCATTACGTACTTTTCTACCTTTACTGTGGTCACGTGATTGTAAGCTTTGTTTAACTAATGTTGTTTTGGTTGATTTGTTGCCAAAACTTGGCTACTTAAGGGTGCTTTCTTTGAGTGGGTATAAAATCACTGAGTTGCCTGATGTTTTTGAAAATTTAAAACATCTTCGCTACTTAAATTTTTCTCACACCCAAATCAAATGCCTACCTGATTCTTTGTGCACTCTTTATCATTTGGAAACTTTATTATTAAATAGGTGTTCCAAGCTTCGAAGTTTACCTTCAAAGATGGAAAATCTTGTCAACTTGCATTATCTTGATATAAGAGGTGCGGACTCAATAGGAAGGATGCCTTTTGGAATTAGTAAGCTCACCAATCTTCAAAGGTTATCTGATTTTATCATAGGAGAAGGTGATGGTTGTCATATTAGAGATTTGAAATATTTGTCAAACCTCAAAGGTGATTTCCGTCTTTCTGGGTTGGAGAATGTTAATGGTAAAGATGCAGGGGAAACCAAGTTAAATGAGAAGCAGGGGATTGATCGATTGGTATTGGAATGGAGTCGAGACTTTAAGAATGATACAAGGAAAAAAGAAGTTGAAGAATGGGTGTTGACTCTCTTCATCCTTCGAAAAAGCTTGAGCAACTCGTCATTCAGAATTATGGTGGTGCAAAATTCTCTACTTGGATTGCAGATCCTTCCTTCAAGAATATGTTGTCATTGGAGCTTCACGACTGTAAAAATTGCAAATCTCTACCACCAATTGGAAGGTTGTTGTTAAAAGATCTTTCAATCAGTGGCTTGGATCAAGTACATAAGATTGGTGCTGAGTTGTTTGGAGAAAATCAATCAAATGGTTTTGCATCATTAGAGTCTCTGTGTTTTGGCAATATGCTAAATTGGGAGGAGTGGGACCTATGTGAAGATGATGAGCAAGTATCGAAATTCCCCAGCCTTCGTTTTCTTTCAATCAGTGGATGTCCTCTATTGTTGGGAAGGTTGCCAACCATCCTTCAATCCTTGCAGGAACTTGAAATCTATGAGTGTAAGAGACTGGTAGTTTCAATTTGAAGTTTTCCCTTGCTGTGTGAATTAAGCGTTAATGGGTGTGAAGAATTGGTGGATGAAGGTTCTTTGCCTGTACAGAAGGTTAACTTTTTGAAACATGTTTCTCTTTCAAATATTTCAAAGTTTAATATTTCAGCAGAGAGGATAATGTTGAGATTTGCAAACTTTGAAACCTTCAACATCTATGGTTGGAAGGAGTTGGGATCTTTATCGCAAATTGGGTTAAGATTAATTGGGCATCGTTTCATCACGATTAGGGATTGTCCGCAATTGGTCTCTTTGGAAACAGAGGAGGAGATATTGCAACTTGACAAGATTCCAGGTGTTGAATCTCTGGAAATAGGTAATTGTGAAAGGCTGAATAGACTACCAAAAGTCTTATATGCTTTCCCATTCATTACGACAATAGAACTTGAAAAGTGTCCAGGCTTGGTTTGTTTTGCAGAGAGTAACTTTCCTCCTGCTTTAAAAGAGCTGAGGATTGTGAATTGCGTGAATTTGCAATATTTGGTTGATGAAAAAGAAAATAATAATAAGAGTATGAGTAGCAACACTTGTCTTCTTGAGCACTTACATATACGCTCTTGTCTTCTTGAGTACTTACATATACGCTACTGTCCATCTCTAATATGGTTATCATCAAGGGGCGATATATGCAATCGGCTTCAACATCTCCACATTGAAAGTTGTTTAAAGCTAAGTAGCTTATTTTTAAACACCAAGTTACCCGTAATGCTTAAACATCTGAATATTGGGGATTGTCCAGTGTTGGAATGCATAGCCCAAGACTTCCTTGAAACCACTGATCTCGAAAGCATTCTAATTAGGCGTGCTGAAAAAATTAAATCATTACCGCGGGGATTAGACAAGCTCAGCCATCTTCAGGAGATTCGATTATCTAGGTGTCCAAATCTGGTTCCATTTGAAGAAAGTGGGTTGCCCACCACAAATCTCAGAGTTTTCTCAATTGAGGAATGTGAAAATTTTGGACTCCTTCCCAAGTGCATCCACAACTTCACCTCCCTTCGAAAATTAAAGGTGTGGAACTGTTCGGCTGACATATCCTTTCCAGTAGAGGGTTTCCCTACCAACCTCACATCACTTGCAATCTCAAACGCTTCCAAAATTTATACATCACTTGTTCAATGGGGATTTAACAGACTCACCTCTCTTCAAGAACTGGCTATCAGCGGTGAAGGATGCTCAAGTGTCATGTCGTTTCCAGAAGAAGGGATAGGAAGAATGCTGCCTCCTTCTCTCAGATATATCTGCATTCGGAATTTTGAGAATTTGGAATACATGTGCTCGAAGGGCTTTCAACACCTCACCTCTCTTCAACAATTGCGAATTTATCGTTGTCCTAACCTCACATCTCTTCCGGAAAAGGATATGCTTCTCTCGCTTGAGCAGCTACATATTTGCAATTGCCCATTGCTAGAAGAAGAACGAGAGAGGTCCAAGATTGCCCATATACCTTTCGTTAGAATTGGTTTCAAAACAGTCATCGCGGGAATTTGATTGAAATTTAAGCTGCCAAATCTGGCATCGATTTCTCCACACTCAAACCACAGGTGTGAAACGAATTTTAAACATTTATCAATTTCATACCTGTTCTTTATATATATATGATTGTCCTCATGAAAAACATGATAATAGAAGTCAGTGTTATATATTTTGTATTCAATTTTTGCAGGCATTGAAGGGTAAACTGGCGAAAAATAGAGGAGACCTTCAATTGATCTGCTTCAGCTCATTTGATTTTGTAAAGCGGTTAGTCAATTGTCTGCAACATTTATTTAGCAAATTGAATATTCTGTTTTCATCTGCATTTTCTAATTTCTAAGAAGTTGCTATGAAATTGGTATATGGGAATGGGATTTTAGTTAAAAATACTTGAGATTTCATTGTACTATTAACCAATGGTTTTTCAGAACAACAAGTCTTTAACGTGGTAGTTTGATCCTTGCAGATTAATGGAGGGATTACAACATGGCATTAGAGAGCTCAATTTAACATTAACACAACAGAGTTCACTGAGCTGCAATTTGGGGTTTCGCTTGTAAGACACTGGTCACATTGAGATTATACATCCTCGGAACTTCCCAAAAATTGTTCTGTCCAATCTCAAAGTGGTCCATCTTAGTTTTCCAAATTTCTCAGACCATGAATCCATTCTAAGGCTGCATCAATTCCCTTGATGGGGAATTTCTTTTTTGATCATGTGGATTGAGCGACATAAACAAACTCGAGGCTTTTACTTAGAGGTACAAAAATACTTTATGTGATTTCATTTTGTAGCCAAAAATAGCAGTGACTAAGTGACTCACTATATCTTGACTCTCTTGCTTTTGACTTTGAGGCATGAGTTAAATGAATAAAATGATATATATATATATATATATATATATACTCTAGCAGTTTGGAACTAGTTTCACTGCAGCTCTCTTTCAATGTTGCTTTTCAGCTTTCTGGTCCCATAGATTGGCATATAAAGTAGGAAGTTCCATCTTGTTTCTGCATCATATCAAGACGCTTCTCTTACTAGTGCATCAGTTGGGTGCAACCATTGTGATTATATATGGATGAATCATTACAAATTTTCGGAGCATCCCTTATTTTTCACGCTCAGACCACATGTATGAAACCCTTTAAAACACAGGCAAAGATTATGATTCACTAATATTCGGTTTTTGTTAGACAGATAATGGTAATTGTGATATTCATCATTTTCACAGGCTATCTACAGTGGTTTCTATCAATCTTTATATGAATTTCCGCTGCTTTGAAAGGCTTCAACTGTGATGTTATCAATGTTTATGATAGGGTAGGTATAGGTTCTATGGAGAATTTATTCTTCTGACATTCCTTTCCTCTGTTGGAGCATATTTTGGTGCTTGGAACATAGTTGTAGTTGAAGAGCCAAATATGTTATTTATTTAGCCTTGGACTTTCATTCAGCTTTGGGAACCATGACAGATAAAAGGCCAAATGGTACCACTGGGGAGGTGTACGTACCTTTGGGTGATAAACCCTTGAATGGTGGGCATCCAAAGAGGGCAATACCAGCTAATGGGCACAACGTCGTTGGTCGGCAGATGTTGACAAAAGGAATGGAGTGGTAAGTTTTTTTTTTTCTAATGCTTTTAGTATCATCTATTTCTATCTA
>NW_026440421.1:0-36088 GCF_025698485.1 Gossypium arboreum
ATGTGTATTTGTTCATTTTAAATTAAAGAGTTCCAGAATAACTTAAAAATAATAGCAACGTTATAGACACAGAACAATACAATGTCCTTAAACCAAGGAAAATTATTATTGGAACTATTTGTAATTATAGGACAAACAGAACATTTTTTTTAAAAAAACTTGGAAGAATTAATTCTACTATAAAATGCAAACTATTTCAATAGTACCCTTTGCTGTTAACAGAGCTTCAGCCTTTTTGTCATTGAATGCAAGGAGAAGATCTGGTAGATAATTTATGATGTCGCCGACCAATACAATTTCAGCAATGTGAAGCAATGGCTGAAGAAATATTGATTGTAATGGCCAATTTTGGCCCAAGTTAATAGACCCAAAATAATAAAAAGAGTTCAAAAAAATATAAACAGTCAATTTACAAATAACCCAATTATTAAACAAGCCCAAATCAAAATCCTGTTAGCCCATTATCTAAACTAACCCTAATAGCCCAACTACCCAAAATGTTTCAGCAACCCTAACCCCTACTTTGTCTGCCGCCACTCTTCACCAAATGGCCACAGCATACACCACCAATCGCAGGCCTCACGCGCGTCTGACACCACCTGCAAGCATGCAAGCAACAGACAAACAAACAACAAGCAAAAAAATAAAAAGAAGCAGAAAACAAAGAGCAAAAAAACAAGAAAAAAAAATAGATAATAGAAGTAGAATGAGTCGATCTTCAGCTATAAAAGGCCACTTTCGACTTCTTTGTTTTTTTACGCATACTAGGCAATCAAAAAGCAATATACCAGCAAAAAAGGTTGATGTTTGGCTTTACTTTTCTTTATCTTCATTTTCGTTTTTTTTCATTTCTTTAATATTTCATTTTGATTTTAACACAAATCTATTAAGTAAGAGTAGATATAAAACAAGAAAAGAAAAGGAGAGAGGAACCTCACCTGAATCGTTCATTATTATGTCCGGAGGTCTCCTCGGTCGTCGGGACTAAAAAGGGGTGGGATCTATTTTCCTCGTTTCCTTCGACTCAAAGAAGGCCAGCCTTGAATCCCTCTTGGAACCCGGTAGAGCGACTCATTTGGTGTATCACCGCCACCAAACACGGTGGTGGCGCGGTGGTCGCATGACCGAGCAAAATGGGGGCTTAAAACCATAGCAGAGGAATTGAAATGGGGGTGTTTAAAAGTTTTAAACAGAAGTAAAAGAATGAAATCTTTAAAAAAAAAGGAAAATTTTTAGCTTAAATGAAAGGAGCAAACAACACCGTTTAGAAAGGGGAGGGGTCCGCATGTCTCCCTTGAATGGGAAATTGCCCACTTTGACCCTTCCCCCTTTTCTGACCCTTGATTTGATCCTGATTTGCGTTTTTATCCTTTCAAATAGTGCCCAATTATTTTGTTTCATCGCTGATTTGGTCCTTGACCTAGACAAATTAAATGTTGTGCATAAGGGGTTGGGGAAAATTTCCCAACCAATCCCTTGAGGTTTCGGCACATTTTAAATAAGTCTATTACCCTTCTTTTTCTTTTTTGAATTCTTTCTTTAATTTTATTTAGATTTTAATTTAGTCCTTTTAATATTCGTATTCATTTTATTTGAATTTGGACCCTTAATTTTTATTGTTATTTGTAATTTCCCCCTTTTTCACATCAATCTAAGCCTTTCTTTTATTTGTTTATCTTAAACTATTTTCATTTACCTTAAATTTTATATATTATCTTGTTTTAAATTGTCTTAGATATCATTATTTTAAATTATTTCATATACTTTAAATTGCTTTATCCATTGTTTATTTTAAATTCATTAAATTGTATTATTTATTCTAAACTGTTTTATTATGTATTTTAAAATTTTTTGTATATTTTACTTCGAATTTCTATATGTGTCATCCATTTTCTATGTATACCCTTTTAAATGTTTTGTACGTTATCTATTTTAAATTTCTATCGCATAATATTTATTTTTGACTTATTTTTATTATTCATCATAAACTATCTTATATATTGTCTATTTTATCTTGCTTTAGTTTTACATATCATTTTAAATTATTATATACATGTTAATCATTTTACATTACTTTTCATTTATTCATTTTGGACCTTTTATATATCATTTTTGAATTACTTATTATTTTTAAATTTACATAATGATTATTCTTAAACCGCCTTTTCAGTATAGGGCATTTATTTTCAAATTTTCATATGTCTTTATCTTAAACTCTTTGTACATTGTTTATTTTTTTATGCATATATTTATGATAAGTTTTTATACTATGTATATTATTTATTTTGAACTCCTTTTTATGTATTATGATTTTAAACTTTTCATTAATGATTTTAAATTTTTTATTTACTTTAAGTTTGCCTTTATAGTATTTATTTTAAAATCCTTTATGTATATATTTTACATTTAAGACTATCTATTGGTTTGATTCAAATCATTTTATATTATTACCTCAATTACGTATTTATTAAGCTTATTATTTAATTGACATATGTTATGTTATTGCCATTGTGTGTTATAATTCGTTCATTCGTATTTCCACTATTGTCATTTGCTCGCGTAATACTTTATTCATGTATGCATCATTTTTTTTTCATTATTGCCTTATGAATTAAATTTCGCTACATTTATCCAATAAATCACCTTATTTTAACCTAAATAAATAACACTTGTTGTTTAAATATTACATTCGCTACTATTCAAAAATGAAAATTTTCAAATAAGGCAATGTTATGCATTTTGAGATATCGAGGAATTGTGCCCTAACTTACGGGGTTTCGATTTTCTCGTTATTTCTAAATAGAAAAATATCCTTTTCGAGTTTTAAAACACATGAAATTCTCGTTTAAATTAGAAGACAACCTTGTGCTCGGGAATTCATGGTATTGTGTCCTAACTTACGGGATGTGATACTCCGATATCTCGAGATAAGGAAATCTCTAAACAAATTGTTTTGAGCTAGTTCAAAGATTTTAAAATCAATATTAACAAGAAAAGATCGTATTCCAAATCCATTCTCGATTTTCAATTTTCAACATTTAGACACTAATTAGTCAATTTGGTACCAATTTTTGGGCGTGTCGAGGGTGCTAATCCTTCCTCATGCACGTAACCGATCATAGAACTCGTTCTCTTGGATTTCAGAGACCAAAATGCCGTTTTAGTAAACTAAAATTGTTTTATTAAAATAAAGGTGACCCGATCACACCAAATCAAGATCGGTGGCGACTCCCTTTTTAAATTTCGTTTTCAAAATCAAGTCGATTCCCGTTTTCAAAAAAAATGGTTTCGACGACTTGGCGACTCTAATCGGGGAATTCGAGAGTCAAGCCTTAAATTGGTTAATTTTTGTTTTTTGAAAATTGAAAATCGGTTTTAAATTATCTGCATTGCATATTGTTTGTTATTTTCGTGGCCTTCTTCATAATATGCTTGATTTAAGTAGTTTAGTTCTATGATGTTTCTTTGCATATTGCATCGCATTATTGGTCAATTTCACCTCTTAAGTGAAAGTGAGAAACTACTCTTCGTGAGGTCTTCACCTCAGTATAGGATAGTGGATCGCTTTGGGATACATCCGTACTGCGTCTTCGTGAGGTTTTCATCTCCGATATAGCCGTAGGGAAATGTATTCCCTCGAATCGAACTCGGTCCGTATGAGCCTATAATGGGCGAGGGTCGAGGAATCTTGGTTCGTGTACCTTTACCTTAGAACCGAACTACATGTAATGAGCCCTAGGAGCCTACCTAGGTAGAACCACACGAACCCTAGTGGTTACCCTATTAGGCGTTTATTTACTCCTTATTTGTTTTGAATTCTATTCTTTGTATATAATACTAACTTGTTGTGTTTTGATTGTTTTCGCATGGCATTTCATCATAAAAGGGTGTTGATTTACGTTCAATTACTAAATAGAAGAGTTTAGCATGGAAAAAGGATTTCTTGATAGAGTGGAGAATAATGCGGCCGTCCGAGTGTGGTCTGAAAGAACGCAACAAGAGAAAGGAGATAGTTTGACCGAGGGATATGAATCGGAGTTGTGGGATTTCACTCGCATGAGTGTGACTCAAAATAACCTGCAAGAGTTAAAGGATATATGGAATAGTTGGAATGGTGAAGTCAAGCAACTCTTTTATTGTAACTACGGCGATTTACCCTATTTGCTCGATGTAAAGGTGGATAAGTACTTGTTCCGGGCTTTCGCGCAGTTTTGGAACCCTGCTTACAGTTGCTTCACCTTCGGAGAAGTTGATTTAGTACCTCTTGTGGAGGAATACATGGCGTTACTTAATTGCCCAAAGATTGGTGACGGGGCCTATTCAAGACTGTCAACATCCTCCTTTTGAAGAAGTTGATGAATGTAACGGGGATGAGCGAGCAATGGGTTGCAACCCGCATCAAGCAAAAAGGGGATAGTAAGTGTATTCCTTGGAGGAATTTGAGGGACTTGATTCTTGCGCACCCGGATTCGAAGAAAAGGGTTGATGTTTTTGCCTTAAGCCTCTACGGTTTGATCATCTTTCCCAATGCGCTAGGACACATAGATGAAGCGGTCTTAGATCTATTCGACCCGCTTGATAAAGGTACTACACTGTCCCGATAATACTAGCGAAACTTTCGGATCCTTGAATGCATGCCTTGAGAGCAAAGCGAGGAAGATTATTGGTTGTGCTCACTTCTTTGGCTTGGTTCCATAGCCATTTTCGGAGGGTGGAGAAGGTCTCTTATCGGGTTTTCTAAGGATTATTCCCATTAAGGAATTCGTGGCCATACCGAGGCGGGACGACATCTCAGAAGAGAAATGGATAACTATTCTCCAGAATTTGCGGGCCAAAGACGTTGAATGGAGAGCTCCGTGGTTGATTCCTGACGAGATCTTATATAGGTACGGTGATTTTGACTGGGTCCCTCTGGCCGGAATATGGGGAGCCGTTGGATACGCTCCATTGATAGTGTTAAGGCAATATCGATCAAGGCAATTTATACCAGTGACATAGGGTTTGGCACAATGTGAGTTCTCCTATAAAGACAATAATTATAAGAAGAGGGTTCGCGAGGTGTCAGATGTATGGAACCAAGCTCGAAGAATGAAAGGATTTACCGCAGGCCCGATGACCACCCCCGGGTATGAATGGTGGTGGGGTAAGAGAGTCAACGACAACATCCCTAGGTCGAATCAAGGGAATACTCAACCGATAGAGGAGCATTTACGGGTTATCCCATCCGAGTTAGAGATCATTAAACAAGACTTTGAGAAAAAGAACTCAGAGTTGGGGAAGAAGATAGAGCAGCTAGAAGAAGAGAAAATGAAATTGGGATTAGACGTCGATGTCCACAAGCTAGAGGCTGAGAAGTTAAGAAAAGGAAAGAACAAGGCCGAGGAAGGTTTGGATAGTTTGAAAATCGATTACAAGAAGCTGCGTATGTTAATAAGAACTGCCGGTTTAGGTAAAACGTCAGAGCAATGGCGTCAAGAGATCAAAGTGGAAAAAACTAGAGCCGACCATTGGGAGAAAAGGTTTCAAGATGCCCGAATCGAGAGGACACTCGAAAAAGAGTTTGTTAGAAAGCCAAAGCGAAAAGGAGAAGTTACGTGCCCGGGTGGTTGAATTGGAAAGATCACTTCATCAACATCGTAGCTGTAATTCGGTAATTGAGCTGAAAGCTAGTCTGAGCAGGATCGAAGAGTTGAAAGGAAAAGTAGAAGAACTCGAGACTGCACTACTAGATAGTAAAATTCGAGTGGAACAGCTTGAGGCAAACAACGACCATTGCAGGAACGACTTCACCACTCTCAGAACCAGATTAGAGATAGAGATTATGTCATGAGCGAAGCTGTGGCTCAGGTTCGAGAGGTAGCCGATCACTTGCAAACCTTGGCGATCCAAGCTGATGTATTAAGCTTAAAGTACGAGTCGAGAATCGATCGAGTAGAAAACTAGCTTGGCTCCTTAGAAAAATTAAGGCTTTGGGCATTAGGGCAAAGTCGTATATGTAATCATCCGTTCTATGTAAAGAAATTTTTCTTCTAGTGAAGTTCTTCTAATGAAATTGAATTAGAATCAACGCCTTTTTTGTTTTACATTCATTCATTTGCATTACATTTCATCATGTGCATTAAATTTCGTGAAAAGACCACGATTAAACAAAATTATTTCGATTAATCGAAAACCAACGAGAATCAACCAACCGAATACGACTACTATACCGCCAGAAACCAAAGCAATGGATCGAGATTAGAGAATAGAACAAATGCAAAGGAAATGCAAGAGCAATTACAAGCACAGATGCAAGAGCAACTGGCTAAGATATAACAAGATATGAAAGAAAAAATGGAAGAATCCCAAAATAATCTAATAGGCCAGTTGGCGCAGTTGCTGGCTAGAGAACGCGAGAAAGGGAAGAGCACCATGGGGAACGATAATGAAGACCCTATCTATCCTCCAGGCTTTGCTCCGATAAACACTCAACCACAATCGGAGGAGCATCCACGAACGGTATCCGTCACTATTAAGCCCCAGCAATACCAGGCCATTGCCTCGACACCAATAAACATTCCTATAGGATCAGGCTCTAATCCTGGGGATAATCTAGTTAATCCATTTGTTCCGGACCTTGATAACATAGCAGAAATGGAGAAAGGAAAAGTAGATATGGCAAAACAACTCGATAATCGGTGCAAATGGCTTGAGGAAAAATTCAAAGCAATGGAAGTCATTGATTCTTGTGGCGGGATAGATGCTAATGACTTAAGCTTAGTCCCAGATCTGGTCCTCCCACGAAATTTAAAACCCGGAGTTCGAAAAGTATAACGGACGAGCCATCCCGAAGCTCATATTACGATGTTCTGTCGAAGGATGACAGGGTATGTTAACAATGATCAGCTGTTGATCCACTGTTTCCAGGACAGTCTGATCGGATCTGCGACCAAGTGGTATAACCAGCTCAGCCGTGCCCAAATTGGTTCGTGGAAGGACTTGGCTCAAGCTTTCATGAAACAATACGGTCACGTGACGGACATAGCACCTGACAGAATTACCCTACAAAACATGGAAAAGAAGCCGAGTGAAACCTTCAAATAGTATGCACAACGGTGGAGGGAAATAGCGATGCAAGTTCAGCCACCCCTCTTGGAGAAGGAAACGACCGTGCTATTTATCAACACTCTAAAGGCCCTATTCATTAACCACATGTTAAGAAGTGCTACTAAAAGCTTCTCGGACATAGTAATGTCCGGGGAGATGATAGAAAATGCGGTGAGATGTGGGAAAATTGAAGCGGGAGAAAGTGCCAAAAGATCGGCTCCTAGAAGGAAAGAAAGTGAAGTAAACAATGCAAGCATATACAATAAAAGTTATTCCAAGCCACCACGTTGAGCCAACCAAAGGCGGTGACTACTAGCCATCGAGGCCCTACAAGGCGAGATTCCAACCCAAGGCCTAACACGAAAGAGTTCAATTCACGCCAATTCCAATGACGTATAAGGAGCTTTACAAGAACACATTCGACGCACATGTAGTGTCCCCATTTTACCTAAAACCCATGCAACCTCCATTCCCTAAGTGGTATGGCGCAAAGCGCTCAATCTGAATACCATGCGTAAATCTCGGGACACACAATTGAAAAGCGCAACGCCTTCAAGAAATTGGTCGAAAGGTTCATAAAGATGGGCATTGTGAAGTTCGATGATCCCAGGACCTAATGTGGCGGAAATTGTTACCAGTCATTCGGATGAAGGGGTAAATGCGATAGTAGAAAATGAAGGGAGGAGAACCAAGATAGATATATCAGAGGTAAAGACTCCATTGAAGTGGGTTTGGAAGAAAATGGTAGAAGAAGGTTTACTTACACAAGGTTTAGGGGAGAAGCCCGAAGGCGTAAAATACTACTGCGAATATCACAACGAAGAGGGTCATGAGATCCAGGAGTGCAATGAATTCAGGGCAATGGTACAGATATTGATGGAAAATAAAGAGATTGAATTCTTTGAGGGCCTCGAGGGAGAAGATGTGTGCACGTCAGAGCAAGGGCCAACCAACAATGTCCGAGAGGTCAATCACCCGGTCGTAATTATATCCCGACCAAGAGTCAGTGAAGTCGGAGTACCAATTGCGCCAAGGGTCATAATTCAAAAGCCCATTACTTTCCCTTATAAGGATAGCAAAGGGTTCCTTGAAATTACATTGCAATGTAACGATCCCGGAGGAGAATCCGATTATCGCTTTTGAGAAAGGTCAAGACGAGGGTTTCTATCTGTGCAATGAAGGCGTTATACTCCGAACACAAAGGCAGAATCAGCTAAAGGAAAATCCGTGGTCATTGAACAAGAAAAGGAAAAGACGACCAGACCCGAATCACCCGTCAATGAGCACATGGCGAAAAAGAGGTTAAGGAATTCTTAAAATTCTTAAAACACAATAGAATCTGTTGTGGAGCAATTGCACAAACAGTCAGCTCATATATCCGTACTAGCCTTGCTCTTGAGTTCAGATACTCACCGAAGTACATTGATGAAGGTTTTAAATGAAACATATGTTGCGGATGACATCTCTGTCAACAAACTCGATCGCCTAGTCAATAATATCAGCGCGGATAATTTTATTTTCTTTAATGATGATGAAATACCACCGGGAGGCATGGGATCTACAAAGGCCCTACACATTACCACTCGCTGCAAAAGATACACATTGCCAGGGGTATTGATTGATAATGGATCGGCATTGAATGTCATGCCCTTGTCCACGTTAAATAGGTTGCCAGTGGATAACTCTCACATGAAGACATGTCAAAACGTCGTGAGAGCATTCGACGGTACGGAAAGAAAAGTGATGGGAAGGATCGAGATACCTCTCTTGATTGGCCCAAATACATACGAGGTAGACTTCTTGGTAATGGACATCAAGCCATCATACAATTGTCTGTTGGGGAGACCGTGAATTCACTCGGCGGGCAAGTCTGTCGTCCCTACACCAAAAGTTGAAGTTGGTAACTGAGGGTAGGTTGGTAACGATAAACGCGGAGGAAGATATCATTGCATCTCTTACTAGTGATGCGCCGTACGTAGGTACAGGCGATAGAGTGTTCTTTTCGATCACTAGAATTTGTCAATGCTACATTCATCGTTGAAGGAAACAAGATCGCAGCACCTAGAATATCCAAAACCACAAGGATGGGCCTACGATTAACTGTTGGCAAAGGAGCTTTGCCAGGGAAAGGACTTGGAAGATGCCTCCAAGGAAGGATCGAGGTACCAGTGTTGAAAGAAAAACGAGACCGCTTTGGCTTAGGATTTAAGCCAGATGTAAAGCAAAAGAAGAAAGAGCTGGAGAAAAGGCAAGAGATAAGGAGAGCGCGTTTGTGCGGTGAGAAGGTCAAGTGGGAGCCGATGACCTTCCCTCATTTATCCAAAACATTCGTCTCAGGAGGGACTATTCACTCTAAAGGAAGATTGACAAGGAAAGAGCCCGCCGAAAAAATATTGGACAGTTTGAGCATTAACGCCATATCGAAGGGAAAATCAAGAAAATTTAGTGAATTCGCCCTTACATCCCCAGAAGCGTTTTGAACAATTGGACCGTGGAGGAGATCCTGTAACTTTTAGGGTTAACTCGAGTAATGTTCAAAACAAGCTTATTGCTCTAAACCTAGGCGATAAGAATCCTTTTATGAAATAGGCATATGTCCAAATATCGTTATTTCAATGAAAAATGCATTTTTGCGTATCATCTTGAGTGAATATTCTTTTATTCTTTCCAATTCATTCATAATCATACCATACAAATAAAATATTCTTAGATTCATTGTTCTTTGGATTTCTTTCTTCATCCATAACAGGTCCCCAGATATCAATGATATGAGCGATATTACCAGCGACTCAGAATTTCCTTTTGAGCAAGATGTGTGTATGGATGATTCTCAGGATTTTGAAGATGACCAAGGCTGTAACCTATCTCCTGATTTGTTAAGGATGGTAGAACAAGACGAGAAACAAATCTTACCTCACAAAGAGTCGGTGGAAATTGTGAGCTTAGGAGAAGGAAAAGAGGTGAAAATTGGAGCTAGTATCGCTGCAGAAACAAAGCGAGACCTCATCGAGTTACTCCGGGAATTCAAGGATGTCTTCGCCTGGTCATATAAAGACATGCCCAGATTGAATACCGATATCGTGGTACATCGACTCCCTATAAAGGAAGAGTGCAAGCCAGTTCAACAGAAACTCCGACGGATGAGACCCGATGTTTTGTTGAAAATAAAAGAAGAGGTCAAGAAGCAGTTCGACGCCGATTTCTTACAAGTGGTCGAGTACTCAGAATGGGTGGCCAATATAGTCCCAGTTCCTAAGAAAGATGGAAAGGTACAGATGTGCGTAGATTATCGGGATCTAAACAAAGCCAGCCCAAAAGATAACTTTCCGTTGCCTCACATTGATACATTAGTGGATAACACGGCGGGTTACTCACTTTTCTCGTTCATGGACGGCTTCTCGGGATACAATAAAGATGCATCCGGAAGACATGGAAAAGACCATATTCGTAACCATGTGAGGAACATTTTGTTATAAAGTTATGCCATTCGGGCAAAAAAACGTGGGGGCAACATATCAGAGAGCTATAGTAACTTTATTCCATGATATGATGCACAAGGAGATCGAAGTTTATGTCGATGACATGATTGCAAAATCCAGAACAGAAAATGAACATGTGCAGGTCCTGAGGAAACTATTCTTAAGGTTAAGGAAGTTCCAACTAAAACTCAACCCCGCAAAGTGTACATTCGGAGCCCAGTCAGGAAAACTGTTGGGATTTGTGGTCAGTGAAAAAGGAATTGAGATCGACCCAGATAAAGTCAGGGCTATACAAGAATTACCTCCACCACGTACTCAAAAAGAAGTTCGAGGTTTCCTAGGAAGGCTGAATTGCATCGCTCGGTTCATCTCACAACTGATAGAAAGATGTGATCCGATATTTCGTCTCCTTAGGAAGCATAATCTAGGTGTTTGGGATGAGGAGTGCCAGAGAACTTTTGACAAGGTCAAGCATTACCTATCCAATGCCCCAGTACTGATGCCACCTTGTTCGGATAAATCACTGATATTGTACTTGACGGTGTTCGAGAATTCCATGGGATGCGTGCTAGGCCAACATGACGAGACTGGAAGAAAAGAAAGAGCAATATACTATCTCAGCAAGAAATTCACTGAATGTGAAACGAGATATTCGCCGATCGAGAAGTTGTGTTGTGCTTTGATTTGGACAACCCGAAGACTGAGGCAATACATGTTGTACCACACAACTTGGCTCATCTCAAAACTGGACCCTTTGAAATACATGATGGAATCAAACGCTTTGAACGGAAGAATGGCTCGTTGGCAAATTCTACTTTCTGAGTTCTACATAGTCTACGTGAATCAAAAGGCTGTAAAGGGGAGTGCAATAGCAGACTTTCTGGCCAGTAGAGCTCTAGAAGATTATGAGCCATTGAGCTTTGATTTCCCGAATGAGGATCTAATGTATGTTGCAACCACAGAAGAAGACTCTCAAGAAGGCCACCCTTGGAAGTTGAATTTTGACGGAGCTTCAAATGCTGTAGGTAATGGAATCGGGGCAGTCTTGGTATC
Source organism: Gossypium arboreum (assembly GCF_025698485.1). Taxonomy (NCBI): domain Eukaryota; kingdom Viridiplantae; phylum Streptophyta; class Magnoliopsida; order Malvales; family Malvaceae; genus Gossypium; species Gossypium arboreum. The sequence goes on from NW_026440421.1 coordinate 11,619, forward strand.
CCCAAACGGAGATCATTATCCTTTCGCTAGTAAATTAGATTTTGACTGCACAAACAACATGCCGGAATACGAGGCATGCATCATGGGCATCCGTGCAGCCATAGAACATAAAATAAAAGTATTAAAGGTATACGGAGATTCTGCGCTAGTGATCTATCAGCTTAAAGGTGAATGGGAGACAAGAGATCCCAAGCTGATCAGTTATCGAAGACTGGTTCTTGAGTTAATCGAGGAGTTTGGCGATATCACTTTCTGCTATCTCCCACGAGATGAAAACCAGATGGCTGATGCCTTGGCAACTTTAGCTTTTATGATCAAAGTGAACAAGCAAGAGGATATGAAGCCTATCCAAATGAGCATTTATGAGGCTCCGGCTCATTGCTGCAACGTCGAAGAAGAAGAAAGAAAGATGACCATCCTTGGTATCGGGATATTTTACGATATGTGAAGAGTCGTGAATACCCGGACCAGCGATCGAGAATGACAAGAGGACATTAAGAAGGTTGGCGGTGACTATGTCTTGGATGGAGAAATCTGTATAAAGAAGAAAAGACCAAGTGCTCCTAAGATGTGTGGGCCATTGTCGAGGCTAAGCAAATCCTAGAAGAGGTTCATGAGGGTGTCTGTGTTACGCATGCTAATGGTTTCACCATGGCCAGACAGATCATGAGATTCGGATATTATTGGTCTACTATGGAAGGAGATTGCATCAACTATGCCAAGAAGTGCCATAAATACCAAATCTATGGAGATAAAATTCTTGTACCTCCTTCACCCCTTCACGCCATGACTTCTCCATGGCCTTTCTCCATGTGGGGCATGGATGTCATTGGGCCAATCTCACCAAAGGCATCTAATAGTCATCGTTTCATCTTTGTGGTTATAGATTACTTCACCAAATGGGTGGAGGCCACTTCTTATGCCAACATCACAAAGTCGGCAGTCAGTAAGTTCTTGAAGAAAGAAATCATATGTCGATATGGGATGCCTGAGCGAATCATATCGGACAATGCACTGAACTTGAATAATAGCACGATAGCAGAGGTCTGTAGCCAGTTCAAGATTAAACATCATAACTCGTCACCGTATCGCCCAAAGATGAATGGTGCAGTAGAAGCGGCCAATAAAAATATAAAGAAAATCATAGGAAAAATGACTGAGACCTATAAAGATTGGCACGAGAAATTACCATTTGCCCTGTATGCCTACCGGACGTCAGTCAGAACATCTACCGGGGCAACACCATTCTCTTTAGTTTATGGAATGGAGGCGGTTCTACCTATTGAGGTCGAGATTCCCTCTTTACGTGTGCTTTCAGAACTAAAGTTAGATGAAGCAGAATGGATCCAGTCTCGATACGACCAGTTGAACTTGATTGAGGAAAAGAGGCTAAAGGCTATCCGTCATGGTCAAATGTATCAAAAGAGAATGATGCGGGCTTACAATAAGAAGGTTCGCCCTAGAGAATTCCATGAAGGAGACCTCGTATTGAAAAAGATCCTTCCCATACAAAAGGACTTCAGAGGAAAATGGATGCCGAATTGGGAGGGACCTTATGTGGTAAAGAAGGCTTTCTCTGGAGGGGCTTTGATTTTGACCGAGATGGATGGTAAAAGCTTGCCTAATCCCGTGAATTCAGATTCGGTCAAGAGGTATTTTACCTAAAAAAAAAAAAAAAAAACGGAGAGGCCAAGGCGAAAACCCGTAAAAGGGCGCTTTGAGACCAAAGGGGTTTTGAGTTGAAAACCCAGGAATGGGCGATCAAATTTTGATCAAAGTTAGGGGCATGCAGTGGCCCTGTTTCCTCTGAATTGACAAGAAGGAGGGATGCTACATCTTGGGGCATCGACAAAATACTCTTGATCTTCTAATGTATACCGAGTTCAAAGGGTCCTCGAGAAATTTGTGCAGAGAAGTTCATACTACGATATCTGGGACACTTATTCTTATCTCATTCACTTTACATTTTTTTTGGCAGAATATGTTATCTCGATTAATTCGTTAGTTTTCATTTTGTATCTAAGCAAATTTACTATCTTGATTACCCTATTCATTTTGAGTTTTGTTCTCAAATAAAATTCCATTTTGTCTAATCGACAACCTTTGTCGAGTGTTTTCATTGAAATGATGATTAATGGACTAATAATATTCACAAAGAGTTTTGCATATTACTCGAAAAGCTTCTAAATGATACAAGGACCTGAAACGGGACTAATTGGTTTGAATTACCCAAATTTAAGGGTTAGAAACGTTAGAGGAAGAATAGCCAGATTGTGATTATTCTTGGGGTTTTCATCGAGGTACCAATCGAAGGAAAGCGAGAATAATACGTTGATGAACAACGAGTAATACCAAATTAGGCAAAAAAATTCAAAAATGACATTTTCATTCATACATCATTCATAACACATCTAATTAGGAGCATTTGATTCATTTCAATCACAAACATCCTAGTTATTTGATTCATTCATAACACGTTTAATTAAGAGCATTTGATTCATTTCGATCATACCATCCTAATTATTTGACACATTCATCACATCTAGTTAGGAGCATTTGATTCGACCATAGCATCCTAATCATTTGACATAAGCCTAGATACATGAAACCGATTCTACGGTCATATCCCTAAAATTAGTAAGTTCACAAGCTTTAACCCCTAGCAGTAGGGTAACAAGTGAAGATCGCAGATCTTGTCTCCTGGGTTCTGATGGAACAGATCGAAGACGGCGAATCTCGTCTCCCTAACCATGAGTGGAACAGATCTAAGCCACCATCCTATCTCCTAGCGATGAGTGGAGTAGGTGGAGATTGCAGATCTTATCTCCCGAAGTTGCGAGTGGAGCAGATCGAGGCGGTGATTTTGTCTCCTAGCGGTAGTGGAGCAAATCAAAGATGATGGGCTTTAACCCCTAAGCGGTAGGGTAACAAGTCGCATTTATAGATCCTAACCCCTAAGTAGTAGGGAAACAGATCGAAGATGATGGGCCTTAACCCCTAGCGGTAGTGTAACGAGTTGAAATCAAGTATCTTCTCCCTGAAATGGCGTTGGAGCGGCTAAAAGCCACAATAGATCTCCTTAAAGTTGCAGTGGAGTAGACTTATGGCAGCGAATCTTATCTCTCTGAAGTTGCAGTAGAGCAGATTAAAGCTATAAATCATATACCTCTGAAGTTGTAGTAGGTTGGATCAAATCTACCATGACAAATCTTACCTCTCTGAACTTGCGGTAGTATGGATTAAAGCCATTAGCCTTATCTCCCTGAAGATGCAGTGGAGCAGATTGAAAATACCAAGTCTTATCTCTTTGAAGTTCTAGCGGGGTAGACCGAAGCTACTAATCTCTTCTCCCCGATATCGCATTGAAACAAGTCGTAGCAACAACTCCTATACCTCTGAAGATACAGAGGATTGGAATGAGGCTATTCGAAGAATAAAAGAAGTCAAGATTCGATGAGATTGGGCAAAATTGGCCATTTTAAGGTCTTTGCTCTATTCTCGCTACGCGACAATGAACAAAGAGGGGCAGCTGTAATGGCCAATTTTGGCCCAAGTTAATAGACCCAAAATAACAAAAAGAGTTCAAAAAAATATAAACAGTCAATTTACAAATAACCCAATTATTAAACAAGCCCAAATCAAAATCCTGTTAGCCCATTACCTAAACTAACCCTAATAGCCCAACTACCCAAAATGTTTCAGCAACCCTAACCCCTACCTTGTCTGCCGCCACTCTTCACCAAATGGCCACAAAGATACACCACCAATCGCAGGCCTCACGCGCATCTGACACCACCTGCAAGCATGCAAGCAACAGACAAACAAACAACAAGCAAAAAAACAAAAAGAAGCAGAAAACAAAGAGCAAAAAAACAAGAAAGAAAAATAGATAATAGAAGTAGAATGAGTCGATCTTCAGCTATAAAAGGCCACATTCGACTTCTTTGTTTTTTTACGCATACTAGGCAATCAAAAAGCAATATACCAGCAAAAAAGGTTGATGTTTGGCTTTACTTTTCTTTATCTTCATTTTCGTTTTTTTTCATTTCTTTAATATTTCATTTTGATTTTAACACAAATCTATTAAGTAAGAGTAGATATAAAACAAGAAAAGAAAAGGAGAGAGGAACCTCACCTGAATCGTTCGCTGTTGCGTCGCCGGAGGTCTCCCCTCGGTCGTCGGGACTAAAAAGGGGTGGGGATCTATTTTCCTCGTTTCCTTCTGACTCAAAGAAGGCCAGGCCTTCGAACCCCTCTTGGAACCAGCCGAGCGACTCATTTTGGTGTATCACCACCACCAAACACGGTGGTGGCGCAGGTGGTCATATGTTGAGCAAAATGGGGGCTTAAAACCATAGCAGAGGAATTGAAATGGGGGTGTTTAAAAGTTTTAAACAGCAGAAAAAGAATGAAATCTTTAAAAAAGGAAATTTTTAGCTTAAATGAAAGGAGCAAACAACACCGTTTAGAAAGGAGGGTCCGCATGTCTCCCTTGAATGGGAAATTGCCCACTTTGACCCTTCCCCTTTTCGACCCTTGATTTGATCCTCGATTTGCGTTTTATCCTTTCAAATAGTGCCCAATTATTTTGTTTCATCACGATTTGGTCCCCGACCTAGACAAATTAAATGTTGTGCATAAGGGGTTGGGAAAATTTCCCAACCAATTCCTCGAGGTTTCGCACATTTTAAATAAGTCTATTACCCTTCTTTTTCTTTTTGAATTCTTTCTTTAATTTTATTTAGATTTTAATTTAGTCCTTTTAATATTCGTATTCATTTTATTTGAATTTGGACCCTTAATTTTTATTGTTATTTGTAATTTCCCCTTTTCACATCAATCTAAGCCTTTCTTTTATTTGTTTATCTTAAACTATTTTCATTTACCTTAAATTTTATATATTATCTTGTTTTAAATTGTCTTAGATATCTGTTATTTTAAATTATTTCATATACTTTAAATTGCTTTATCCATTGTTTATTTTAAATTAATTAAATTGTATTATTTATTCTAAACTGTTTTATTATGTATTTTAAATTTTTTTGTATATTTTTACTTCAATTTCTATATGTGTCATCCATTTTCTATGTATACCCTTTTTAAATGTTTTGTACGTTATCTATTTTAAATTTCTATCTGCATAATATTTATTTTTGACTTATTTTATTATTCATCATAAACTATCTTATATATTGTCTATTTTATAACGCTTTAGTTTTACATATCATTTTAAATTATTATATACATGTTAATCATTTTACATTACTTTTCATTTATTCATTTTGGACCTTTTATATATCATTTTGAATTACTTATTATTTTTAAATTTACATAATGATTATTCTTAAACGCCTTTTCAGATAGGGCATTTATTTTCAAATTTTCATATGTCTTTATCTTAAACTCTTTGTACATTGTTTATTTTTTATGCATATATTTATGATAAGTTTTTATACTATGTATATTATTTATTTTGAACTCCTTTTTATGTATTATGATTTTAAACTTTTCATTAATGATTTTAAATTTTTTATTTACTTTAAGCTGCCTTTATAGTATTTATTTTAAAATCCTTTATGTATATATTTTACATTTAAGACTATCTATTGGTTTGATTCAAATCATTTTATATTATTACCTCAATTCGTGTTTATTAAGCTTATTATTTAATTGACATATGTTATGTTATTGCCATTGTGTGTTATAATTGTTCATTCGTATTTCCACTATTGTCATTTGCTTATGTAATACTTTATTCATGTATGCATCATTTTTTTCATTATCGCCTTATGAATTAAATTTCGCTACATTTATCCAATAAATCACCTTATTTTAACCTAAATAAATAACACTTGTTGTTTAAATATTACATTCGCTACTATTCAAAAATGAAAATTTTCAAATAAGGCAATGTTATGCATTTTGAGATATCGAGGAATTGTGCCCTAACTTACGGGGTTTCGATTTTCTCGTTATTTCTAAATAGAAAAATATCCTTTTCGAGTTTTAAAACACATGAAATTCTCGTTTAAATTAGAAGACAACCTTGTGCTCGGGAATTCATGGTATTGTGTCCTAACTTACGGGATGTGATACTCCGATATCTCGAGATAAGGAAATCTCTAAACAAATTGTTTTGAGCTAGTTCAAAGATTTTAAAATCAATATTAACAAGAGAAGATCGTATTCCAAATCCATTCTCGATTTTCAATTTTCAACATTTAGACACTAATTAGTCAATTTGGTACCAATTTTTGGGCGTGTCGAGGGTGCTAATCCTTCCTCGACGTAACCGACTCGAACCTGTTCTCTTGGATTTAATAGACCAAAATGCCGTTTTAGTAAACTAAAATTGTTTTATTAAAATAAAGGTGACCCGATCACACCAAATCAAGATCGGTGGCGACTCCCTTTTTAAATTTCGTTTTCAAAATCAAGTCGATTCCCGTTTTCAAAAAAAATGGTTTTGACATTGATCGTTATGCAAGTGAGAATGTGAAAAGCTTCTGGTTGGAAACAAAGTGTAACAGCCTGGGTAAAGAAAAAGAGATTCATCTAAACGGGCATTTGCAGTTGCAATTGAAGTTGGCATTCGACTATAGGGAGCTTATCTTAAGAAGCAGTGGTAATTCGAAAGCTGTTATGAAAGTTTATTTCATTAATTTGCAGATTATTAATGGCCTGTACAGAATTCTGTTGTTTGATGGTAGTACTTTATTCTTCATATGTATTTGCTTGGGCAAAGTTGAAAGAGAAATACGTTTTTTTTTTTAAATATACAGATGATTATGGTAATATCTCCACGTACAATGTTTAATTCGTAATTTTATTTTATGTTTTGACACTGAAAAGAGGTTAAACATGACAAGTCGTGAAAATCGATCGCATGCAAAAGATCTAAAGATTATGATGAAAGAAGTGTTGGTGAATTTAGTTCTAATTCTGCTGATCAGCTTGGTGCCAAAATGACCATTTCTTTCTTGTTTTACTTTATTCAAATCACCCTGATGGATGCGTGAGATGGAAGAATTATAGCATTTTTAGGTGATTGAGGGGCCGATCTTAAGCTCCAAAACATCTTTTTCCGTGGAAGAGGCACTAGGGCCAGCTCGAAACATGCTGTGGTGAACTGACCTTGGGGAAGGGATACCAGAGGGATGAGCAGCTACATTTACAAGGGCCTTAGTGTTTATGTAACGTGGTGCTGCATGATTCATTGCATTTGCATGCATAAATGGTAAAAAAGCCATCAGTTTCGCTTCTGGTGCCTGTTAAAAACATCATCCATTAGATTGGCAGCATTCCGATGGAATTGGCAAGAATAGGCCCTTACCATGGGTTGAGTAGTCCCGAGATAATAATATGTGGGAAAACTATGAGATTCAGTCAAGGATCTGATTGGACGATCATCCAAGCAATGATGTGGAAATGGTTTGGCGGTCTGAGGTGAACTTCTAGTGGTTTCCTCTGAAGGGAATCCGAAGGACTTGCACTCTGTTAATTAATATACAAACGATAATCAACTGTATATATCTAGTAGTGTCATGTACATGAAAGAACCGGCTACTTGATAATCATAAGTGAAAGAGGGGATTAATTAAGACAATATCTTACGGATCCGAATTCTTGAAATTCCATGTCAAAAAGGCTTGGTCTGCGTTTCTTCTTATCAGTCCCAGCCTGCCTGAGAAAATACTTTTGTGCATGGCTTGCAACTTGCGTTGGGGTCCTAGTGGGAACGAAATTCTTTGAAATTCCTCTCCAGTCACCTTTCCCCAGCTTTCTCAAACCTGCCAAGAAGGTTCTATGCTCCTCTTCAGTCCATGGCTTCCCTAAGCAAAAGGCACAATAATAATTCCCACATGGAGTAAACCCTTTTTTCCCAGATTAGCCACTTGTTTATTCAATCAATAGCAGCCACGTTTCACATATAAGAAATCTCCTATTTATCCAAGTGATTATATTAAATCAACAAATTAAGAAAGAAAGAAAGGATACCTCTTTTTCTTTCATGGGAGGCTTTGTGTTTCTTAGACTGAATCTGGCCATCAGAAAAATACCCATCATCATCGTTGTTGTTTTCTGCATGAGATTGCAGATTTCCCATGCTAAAACTTTTCTTCATTACATTCTCTTGCTTTTGATACATTGCACCTATCTTAACACCGAAAAGCTTGACACACCCTCCTTTTCCGTTACAACATCTCGAATTGTGAACATAACAAGTTCTCGAATTATGGCCATTGTGTCCACAATGAGAGCACTTTCTCCCTGCTTCTTTCACCATAATCTCTTTTGATCTTTTCCCTTAAATTTATTCCCCCCCTCTCTCCGTCTTGCGAGGCACAAAAAACATTTATTTGGGTTATATTAAGAATATATATATAATATTGACAAGTGAAAACCAAACCCTTGTTTTTCTCTTTAAACCAAGGTCTCCTGCAAGAATTTTTAGCCGCTTTTATTGTTTTTTTGGCGAATTTAAATCATGAACATGGCAAGATTTCATTTTCTGTATAGAACAGTCAAAACTTATCCAAATTTCATTTTAGAATATTCTTTAAGAGGTAGAGATTTAACTTGTTGTATTATACCAGGGCAAACTTGGTTTTTAAAGTTATTTTTTTATTAATATTAAAGTTAGATTACCTTCAAGACAGAATGATTGTTTAATTTAATCAAATTATCTTTGCTAAAAGCCCGGTTCGTTCTTCTTAATAAAGCTATAAATAACACTCAGTATGGATTTTTAACATTGCGTAAAATTTGGTCAAAATGATCTAAGTTTTGCTTTTAATGTTTAAGATTTAAGAGTAAATTAAACACAATTTCTTTGACTCGTAACTGTAATATCCTGATTTATTTGCTTTCAACAAATATAATGATGTGAAATTTCATTTTCTAATAAATTTATATTAGTTTATATTCTCGTGTAATACATGAATTAAAAAAGTTAATATATTATAATTATAAGTTAAAATATGTAATAATTACTTAAAGATTTAAGAAATATTTAAAAATGAACGGTATGATTTAAAAAAAAGTTAATAATTTAAATAATAACACACATAAAGTCAATAAATAAACGTAAAACTAATAATTTACTTATTCCTAGTATATATAATTTAATAACAATTGCATCATCATCCACAATTTTCCTCAATAATGTAAAAATATTGTACATTAAATAAAAAATAATCTATTATAACTTCTTATTCTTTCTTATTCATGAGTGTTGAGATACCACCAGATAAAAATCAATCATGAAAATATAACAAGATAGTAGAATTAAATAAAGAATCATGTAAAAATTATGTATATTCCTCATAATATTGCTTACCATTTATAATAAGATTATTACAAATTATATCGAGATTCAACATTTGTTGTGGATCATCGAGTTTTATATGCCTCTACGGAGACCCTGATGTGATGGAGTGATGTGTTGTTATACGATTATACGTATAATTGCCTACAGGCTTTGCACTTTAGTGCCTTGGTGTAGTGTAGTTAATGCTCAAACAAGTAATCTGGTATAGTGTAGTTATCCGTGTATTTGAATATGTTTACTTGAGTTCATCAGACTAAATGATTAATGAAAAGTGAAAATGGCATTGGAATGGTATAAGCTAATATCTAATTGGTTAAATGTTGATTTGATTACGAGAATGGTATTGAAATATTGATTTTAAGTGAATTGGTTTTATATATGTTTGAATTACTATATGATGTGGTTATATGTAAACTCACCTTGATGATATGTGATTTGCCATGTTTAGGCAAACTTTGCCAAGCTAAGTAGCTTGTTATGTTTAAATTCAAAATGAGGTAAATTTTTGTTTAATGCCTATGAACTTATTAAGCATACAATATGCTTACCCTGTTGTTTCCCCTTTTCCTTGTAGATTGTCACTTTGCGAAATGTGCAAAGCGGATCTTCCAACAGCTCACACTATCCCATTTTTGAATCAGTAGCTTTTCAATCGTTTAAAGTTCGATTTTGTGGCATGCATATAGATGTTTATATATGTTAACTTGAAATGATAGTTTTAGCTTGAAACCTTTATATTGCATGACATTGGCAATGCTTGTTCGCAAGTTATGGTTGAGTTATGCATGGAATGTAACACCCCCTAACCTCAAGCCGTCACCGGAATAGGGCTATGAGGCATTACCGGACTTATACACTAACATTTATACAAAACCGAGTCATAAGTTTTACATTCCAGATCAATTCTTATCAAATTTTATCTTAAAGTAATTAATATGGCCCTACGGGGCCCAATATATGTTTTAAAAGTGATTCGGAACTAAACTGACAACTTTAGAAATTTTTCCTTAAAGATAGGGGCACATGCCCGTGTGGCCTGGGACACCCCCGTGTGGCCTGGAACATGCCCATGTGGCCTACCCGTAGGCAGATTCTCGACTTATTCACACGGTAGTGGAACTAACCTATGGCCAATTCGACTTTTCCACATGGCACAGGCACACGCCCATGTGACTTGGCCGTGTGAAAACATAATTTTTACCATTTTAAAGCTATTTTCACATACTAAACACACCTAATTCATGCCTAAAACATTTACTTATAAATCTTGATCAAATAACATTCATCAAACCTTTCAAACTTAGCAAATTCTCATTCATTCATTTCATTACCTCTTAAGGATTATGCACTACATTTACATTCAAAATATAAAGATTTACAAGTGACAAACACCAAACCTAGTACATGCCACATTTCTAAAAGATAGGTGCATCACCAAAATTGAACTGAGGTCGGGATTGACTCGGATGCTTGACTGAACTTCAACTTTACCTAACCTGCGTACGGGAAACAACCGTACGCTGAGTATTGGAAATACTCAGTGGTTTTATCATAAGTCAAATTATAACAACAATAAAATATCATAACATACATAGATAATTAGTAAATCATACATACAAATCATACATATAAATTCATACCAAACTATCATATTTCCATTATATCATTTCCAATGATGGATCCAATAAATCATCAATGAGATTTCAAATAACTCATGAACCTTTGATTCATCTCTCAACCACATATAATTATTCAATTCACATTTCAAATATAAACACTTCATGAATACTTCATGAATATTCTTTGGTTCATGCCTTCAATCTCTTTACAAATTTCATCTCACATTACATCTTACAATATCACTTTCTCATTTTATTCGATAGCTCGATTAATCTAATTCATTTGATTTTATTATTTCACTTATTTTCTCTATTAACATGACTCGGACTTTGGCGGATACACGGATCCAACCAAACACACCAGAATGGAGACCAACGCCTCATCGGATAGTTCGAAGCAAATAAATAACGACCAACGTCTCATCGGCTAAGCCAAAGCAAAGTGGCGACCAACGCCTTATCGAATCTATCCGAAGTAATAATGACACACCAAGTGTCTCATCGACTCGAAGTCGAAGTATCCCTGAACTCTTCCTATCCTATGGCATGTCAACTATATCCACCCTAGCCCGACTAGTTAATAGGGTATCAAAATCACATATTCATATCACTTTCACTTTCAGTTGATCGTAATCATTCGAATTCAAATCATCGCAATAACAATTCAATCACAATTTCAAATTCACCACAAATCATTATACAATTCAATTTCACACATGTATACATTCATCAATCAAATCCAATTCAAATATCACTACTTACCTCACGTTCAAATTCCATACACATATATTAAAATTAAACATTTTATAAGAAATAACTTGAATTATGATAATACAAACCGATATTTTTCTCGAGCTATTCCTCGATCACTTTTTCCTTTCCCTTCTCATTCAACGACGGTTGCGGTGCTATGTTAGCTACGAACAATTATACAATTAAAATTTATCAATACACTAACTCATAAATCACATTTTCACTTTCTATCAAACTTTTACAAAAATTCCAATTTCGTCCTTTTTCCATAACCAATCTTTTTCTTTAACTTAATCTTCATATTTTCATTTAATCATCTCATTAATAAATTCTAGCTCATAAAATTCATCATAAAACATAACTTTTGAGCTCCTTTAAATTTAGTCCCTACTTAAACCTAACTTAAAAATCTTTTAACAATTCACTCATTTTTCACTTCTAACTTAAATTTCTATCAAATTAACACATAAATCCTCAAATTATTCATCTAAATAAACATCTAAAAATTCATTATGTTTCTTCATATTAACCTCATACATGTAGAACTTTGAATTAGGATTCCATACACATAAAATCAAAAAAGAACTAAATCAACTTACCAATCAAGCTTTAAGCCCTTAACCTTCAATTTTCCTTTTTCTTTTCTTTTCTTCTTTCTTTCTCTCTTTCACGTTTCTTTCTCTGTAACTTTCTATACTTTTTCTTTTGTTTCTTTATTTCAATTTATTTACTTAATTAATATTTAATTATAAAATATCTATATAATAGCAAATAAAATAATACATTTGTATTTATACACACATGTACACATGTTACATGTGTTATTTATCACCATACAATTGTCACTATCTCAATTAATAGATAAAATATAATAATAATAATAATAATAAGTAAATATCTTTTACTTAATAAATAAGTAAATATATATATAACATACATTTGTACTAATAATTTAAATACACATGTATTTATTCTCTATCTTACAAATTTCACTAATTTGGTTTAATTACTAATTTAGTCCATTGTCATTTTTTCTATTTTATAATTAATCTTTTACACTCTATTCAATTTAATCCTTTTAATAATTATTTCTAATTAAACTAAATTCACCTAATCAAAATCTAGTTCAACCCATAACTAACCGTAAATATTTTTAATAAATATTTACGGACTCATTTTCCTAAGACGGAGGCCCTAAATTCACTTTTCCGTGCCCGTGAAATATGGGTCGTTATATGGAACTTAAACTAGTATGATTAAAGATAGATTAACATAGATTGGAAGTTAACTGTTGAATGGCTAATTGGTTGGATAAATGACTTATAATTGAATAGGTTGATATGGTATGATTTGGTGCTAAATTGAAGTTATATTGAAAGGATTATGTAACGCCTGCACTCGAGACCGTTGCGAGTCGAAAGCGAGGAGTTAATGAGACTTAATTCATTACTTAAACAGCTCAAACAATTTATTTTAAAATTTCCAGTCAAGCTAGCAATCTACGTCACGATCGCTTAAAATTCATATCTCGAGTTCTGAAACTCAAATCCAATTCGTAAATTTTTCCTGAAACTAGACTCAATATCTATTTATTAATTTTGTTCTAGAATTTTTGGTCGAGCCAATTAGTACAGTTTATTAGTTAAAGTCTCCCCTGTTTCAGGGTTCAACTTCTCTAACCTCTGTGTATTACGAATTAGATATCTCCCTGTACAGAGTTTCAATGACTATGCTGTTTGTTTCTAATAAAACTAGACTCAATAAGGAATCTGTACATATAAAGCATGACTTCTAATTGTTTTTGTAAAATTTATGATGAATTTTTAAAGTCAGAACAGGGAATCCAGAAATCGCTCTGGCCCTGTTTCACAAAAATTTAAGCATCTCATAAAATATAACTCATATACCTGTTTTGTTCCATCCATATGAAAATAGACTCATAATTCTTCAATTCCATATTTTATTCATCATCTAATTATATCTCTACTATTTTTAATGATTTTTCAAACTCACGTCACTGCTGCTGTCTGAATCTATTTTATGGTAAATTTTACCTATTTCATGGTTTCCATGGATTAGCTAGCAATTTAGCATACATAACACCAAATATGATCATGATTAGCCATTCCAATGGCTAATCATTACCAAGGGTTTCTATACCACTCAATAACCATATCATAAGACCATATACACAAAATGATTATAATGCTATACATGCCATACTCAAAATATACAAGCCATTATGCCAAGATGATACACGGATAGTGTGAGCGAGCCTCCGACCATTCCCGATTTCTGAGCTAGCTTGTCAAAACTACAAGGAATGAAAAGGAGGGAGTAAGCATAAATGCTTAGTAAGTTCACATGCAAATAGCAAGTAACACAACTATATAAGCAAACATAAAACATCATTTGCATAATCATCATCGAGATATTCATATCACATTTTCATTTACCATCTTACCATATTGTTGTTATATCGAGTTTTCAACCCGAGGGTTAAGTACATACCTGTTCAAAGTATCCATTTCACAACACTTACCAATACGTCCCTTTCATCTTGAGTATTCCTCCATTTGAGTAGAATTTTACCCGTTGAACACATCGGAATATAATTTGGATACATGGAAAGTTTGCACATAAGTGCCATATATGTAGCCAAGCTACCATGTAACCCGTCCATAAGTGAACTCGGACTCAACAATATGTTAATCAAAGGAAAAGAATAAACCCAGATAATCAGTTCACATATTGATCAAATTGTAGCTTACCCTTAAGATCATGTTCGATATAATAGAGCTTCTATTAACAATCAAGTCATTACCGGAATTCTCGTCAAAAAGATCTGAGAATAGTAGGAGGTAGAGAGAAGCCCATGCTGCAATTAAAGCATGGAAAGCTGAAAAGCCCCTGTACAAGATAAGGCTATCTAGATCAATGTTGCAAAAAAATTTAGGAAAGAAAATTTTTTATACAAGAAAAAGGAAAAGAAGAAAAGAACATAGGACAAAATTGCACCGATTGTTCCATTCCACTTTTTCTTTCTCACTTAGTTTTCAAACATTATTTAATTAGTAAATATATTATTAAAGAAAATAGATTTCAAAGCTCAAAGGTCTTGTTAGAGTCCAATATAGAAGTAAACTTGGGTCTGCTTGCTTAATTGTGTCAGTCTCCTTTACTTTTGTTTTTTTTTTATTTAGTTTCAATTTGTAATAAATGAAAGTTTGAAAGGATTATTTAGACAAGTGAACAACTCAACTTTTTCTTCATTATGTCTGAGTAACTGATGTCATCGTTGCCAGAGAAAACTCTCTTATAAATTTTGCTTTTTAAATAGAAAAACTTTTAAAAAAATCTAAAAAACGTAGCGATACATGAAAAATAATAAATGAAAAGAGAAAAGTTACTTTTATTTATTAAGATTATAATAAATAACTCTTTCATTCCAATCGTTGGAGATTTAAAAACTCTACAGCTTTTGGGGTAGTAACGTGTAATGGCTCGAAAGTCGAAGGAGTCGGAAACAATTATTTCAGAATGTTGTTTTCCAATGATAGAATTTGTGAACGGTCATGATTTATTTTGATTTCTTCGATGTTGACTGATATGACTTTCCCGTCAATCTCTTACTTGTTAAATTACTCGAGAGGTTATCGAACAACTGAAACACCTTCGAACAGAAACCCCCAACCAAAATTGAAATCGAATCCCCAATTTGAATATAAATCTAAAACCCCAAACTAAAACCTTAAATTAAAATCCAAGTCAAAATCCAAATTCTAGGAACATATTTGGGTAACTAAATTTAAGGCATTCTGAAACATTCTATTGTTGCTCATTCTAGGTGAACATGAGATGATTTCTATTGTATGAAATGTGATCTATCCATTGGTATGTTTTCCAAGCCAAATTTTGTTATGTGGTAAAAGAACCAAGCTCCCAAAGTAGACTACTTGAAACAAAAAAAAACTTTGAAATTCTAAGCAAGTTGTAACTTAAAATGAGCCAAAAAATCTCGGATATTTTGAAATATAGAATACAAAATTTTTTTATTTTATTTCAATTTAATATTATTGTTTACAAAATTATGTTTTGTTAATGTAAAAAACATATTAAATTACTTTTGAATTTTTTTTGTTGATATTTCATATTTATATATATTACAAAATTGTAGAATTTTAACACTTGTTTAGTTACTCGAGATGCTACCGAACAACCGAAATGCCCTCAAACAGAATCCTCGAACCAAAATTGAAATTGAATCTCTAAATCAAATTCAAATTTAAAACCCCAAACCAAAACCCTAAATTGAGATCGAAATCAAAATCCCAAAACATATTTTAATAACTAAATTGAAGGCTTTCTAAAACCATCTATTATCGCTCATTATAGCCGAACGTGAGATGATTTTTATTATATTATATGCGATCTGTCCATTGGTATGTTTTTTTAAGCCGAATAGTGTTTTGTGGTAAAAGAATCAAGCTCCCAAAGTAGCCAACTTAAAACAAAAAACTTTGAAAGTCTAAGCAAGTTGTGACGATTTTTAATATTTTGACCTCCAAAATCTTAAGGTTTTGGCCACTCCTTTTTATCAAGCAAAATTTCTTATTTTAGGTTTACATTTCTAATCTAAATTAACATAATTAAAACCACCAAATTTTTGAAAGAGCAAGTTTTGATGACTTAACAATCTAGCACCTTGACTCTTGCTTGTGTACTATTCATGTATAAACAAAAACAAGTGATAACGATATCCATGTAGATTGTTAAGAATGTGAAAAATCTGTGCTTATGATGAAATGAATGAAGCTCGATATGAATAGTATGATGATTACTTTGGTAGTTTGGTTTTAATTTAGGGTTTTAGTTTGGGGTTTTAGATTCAAATGCAACTGGTGAGAAAAACTTGAGAAATAGCAAAATTGCTTCTTTTCCACTCCTAAAGACCAAAACTAAAAACCATGCTCTTAATTGATGGAGCCTCGATCGACTAGACAAGATGAGTTCAGATGTTGACAATCTTTTTCCACTGTTTCTTACGCGTAGAGAGGAATCGAATTAAAAAGATAAGTCTCTTCTTGTAACAGCCTAATTTTTAGTGGTGTCGGAATAGTGATTCGAGATCACTAAATCAGACAAATGAGTAGGAAATATTATTAATTTAGTGAGTATAAGTTAAATGTGAAGTTAGAAAAAATTTTGAAGTAGTGAATAGTGTACTAAAAATAAATATTAAAATAATTAGAATCAAAAACGAGGTATCGAGACCTCGTGAATTTTAAATCGAGCCATAAATATTTTTATAAATATTTATGGAGTGTTAATAAGTCAGTATTAAAGTTTCGTCAAGAAATTTTAAAGTTCTGATAGTTAATTGAACAAAAAGGACTAAATTGTATTAAATGCAAAATTGTGGGAAATGATTAAATAGCTTAAATGATAAAAGAAAGAGGGTTTAAAAGGAAAATAGACCCAAGTTCTCTTTGGGCTGGACGGCAATGGCATGAAATCAGCAAGAAAATAAGGAGAATTAAGGGAAAAATTGGAAAATTGCAAAATTTACTTAATAAAGCTAGGACTAAAGTGGAATTATCTAGATTTCTCTTTATTTTTCTGCATTCTCTTCAGAAAAAACACCATGGAAGAGTCCCCTTAAGCTGGTTTTTTCATATTTTTACTTCAGGTAAGTTAAATTCTTGATTATTTCTTGAATTTTTTGTGTTTTTATGACTTTTACAACTAGGTCCACTTGTTAAATTCATTAGTTTTTGATTCTATGAAAGAAATTTAAAGTTGCTATGAATATGTGCTGGAAGTATATGATGATTTTGCATGGAGTTAGAGCTTTAAATTGTTTATATGCTGATTTTATTGAAAGAATTGAATAGAAAGTGAATGTTTGGGACCTAATTGTAAAAGAGTTTGAAGTTAGAGTTTTATGTAGAAATTATGAATTTAAATAGTTATGAAATAACTTATAATGTCTAGGAAAAGTATTAATTGAGAAAATTATCTTAATTGAGGGGTTAATTGAGCAAGGACTGAATTGTATGAATTGTGAACTTTGAGGCAAAATGGAATTCAACATTTTGCACTAAAACTGTTTTGGACAGCAGCAGTAGTCTAATTTTGAAAAATCACCAAAAATTGTAGAAATGGAATTAGAGAATGAATAAAATATAAAATTAAAGCTTATGGAGTCTAGTTTCTTATAGAAGAAATGATGTAAGCAATGGAATTATAAATCATGAGATATGATAAATTTTATGAGACAAGGTCAGAATGATTTCGGGTTCTCCTGTTCTGACTTTGTAAAATCATAAAAAATTGGATAAAAATAATTAGGTGCTTAAATTTATATGTTTAGAATCCTGAATGAGTCTATTTTCAAGAGAAATAAATGGAAACATATTTGAATCCTGTACGAGGAGATAATTAATTTTTAGTGAAGAAGGGTCGGAACTGTCAGACAGCAGAACAGGGGAGATTTCAATGAATAAACTGTATTAATTGGCCCAACCAAAAATTATGAAATTTTTATGGTAAGAAGATATATGAGTCTATTTTCATGGAAAATTAATAGATTTTAATTTTGAGTTCTGTAGCTCCAGATATAAATAATTTAGTGACTACGATACGGGTGGATAGTCTGAATATTCACATAAGTAATTAGTGAAAATTATGGATAAGGTTACTTACAAGTGTGTTATTTATACCAAGGATGTGGAAGGAGGAGGAGGAAAAATATATGAATGACTCGTGTATAAATTAAACACATGCCCGATTATAATCGATAATTGTTGGATTAGAAATGATATAATGTTTTATGTGGAATATTTATTATGAAATTATGATTATCGTTATAATAAAAAATTTGTACTTGTGAGTTTATGTGGCACAATTTTAGTGATTATTTGTTAATTTTATGAATTTCATGATGTGTTATTTCATATGTATTAATGATAAAATCGTGAATAATGTAAAAGCATGAAAATTGAATAAATGATCAAATTGAGCATTTCAGTTCAGTGACAAGATGAATTGAAGGAAAAGACCATAGTTAGACCATGGCAACAAGTGATAAGTGATAGCTTCGGCTACACTTATCTGATCAAGGATAAGTGAAAGTGATAAGTAATAGCTTCGGCTACCCTTATCTGATCAAGGACAAATGACAAGTGAAAAGTGGTAGCCCATCGTCTCGATCGGTGAAAAGTGGTAGCTTCGCACGATAAGTGAAAAGTGGTAGCTTCGCTACGATCAATGAAAATGGTAGCTCGGCTACCGATCGATGAATAGTGGTAGCTTGGCTACAAGTGACAAGTGATTTCGTATAAGACCATATCTGGATATGGCATCGATGTGATATATGCTTCTGTATAAGACCATATCTGGGATATGGTGTAACACCCCCTTTACTCGAGACCGTCGCCGGAGTCGAGCACGAGGCATTACTAAACTTATTTGAGCACTTAAACAAATTCAAACAATTTATATCACACTTTCCAGACAAGTTGTCCAACTGCGTTACAGATGCAAAAAAAATCATATCTCTAGTTACAAAACTCGAAATCCAAATCCGTAAATTTTTCCCAAATCTAGGCTCATATATCTACTTACTAATTTTTTTCTAGAATTTTTGGTTGGGCCAATTAGTACAGTTTATTAGTTGAAGTCTCCCCTGTTTCAGGGTTAAGCTGCTCTGACCCCTGTTCACTACGAACCAAATTTCTCCGTGTACAGAATTCAAATAACCAAGACGTTTATTTCTATTAAAAATAGACTCAATAAAGAATCCATACATATATAGTATGACTCATAATTAATTGTTTAAAATTTTTAATGATTTTTACAAATCAGAACAGGGGAGTTCAAAATCACTCTGACCTTGTCTCACAAAAATTCAAATATCTCCTGATATGAAAGCCTTTTGCTTACACCGTTTCTTCTATGTGAAACTAGATTCAATAAGATTTAATTTCATATTTTATTAAACCTCTAATTAGATTTTCATGATTTATGGTAAATTTTCAAACTCAAACTACTGCTACTATCCAAAAACTGTTTTAGTACAAAATGTTGTTAACTAGTTTATAACATCTTTACTTCATTTCATTTAAACTCTATACATGCCATATAAATCTTCAAACATAAAACAAAAGCTACCAGAATTGATCTGGATAGTGTGCTTTGTTGTGTTGATCCGATCTACCCACTTCACTTCAAGTCAATCTACATAAAAATATTAAACACACACAAGTAAGCCTATTGAAGCTTAGTAAGTTCATAGGTTAAAAGTAATGCTTACCAAACATAATATGTCCAAAAAATACCAAAACATTTACTAAAGTTTCCTGCGATTCACAACCATTGTTATAATAATTCACATAGTTGAGCTCAACAGTAACAACTACTCAATCTCTTTCATTTGGATCACTTCTCTTTTATTTCTTATAATCAAATTAGGAAACGGCTTATTTAAATTGAGTACGTCGTTGCTCAATGCCACGATTCACAACTCAGTATGGTTTTCCTCATTGAAATACCATACCTACATTTTCAACTCGGTATGGGAAATGCCATACCTACATTTCTTAACTCAAGATGGATTTGATAATACCATACCTACATTTCACATTTCGGTGTGGATAATACCATACTTACATTTCACAACTCAAGATGGATGATACCATACCTACATTTCACACTTTGCCATGGAACAACCATGGTATTATCCGTCAATTCATCACACGTCACGATCTGAACGTACTCAATCTGCGTTTTCCTAATTTGTATTTCCACATTTATTCTTTCATTAACAAAATCTACACAATCCCACAACAAATTCGTATATAATAACACATTATAAACTTCAATCATTCACAAATAAACATCTAAATTCAACCATATGAACTTACCCGCTAATTTGTAGAAGATATTGAAATTTAGGGACTATTCCGCAACTTTTTCTTTTCCTCGTTCTTCTTTGGATTCTTGATCTATAATATAAAATATTTCTACTCATTAGCATTTATTTGATTTCTATTTCACTTCACAATTTATGCTGTTCAAATTTCGAAATTGCACTTTTACCCCAAAATTTACAGTTTTCACATTTTAGTCCCTCTCAATTCACCCATCAATTGAACTAATTTTTCTCAATTAACACTTTATTTTATCATTATAAACTATTTCAAAACCTTTTATATTCTGAATTTCAACAGCAACCTTCAATTCACAACTTTTTCACAATTAGGTCCTAAATATCATTTCCTATCAAAATCACTTAATAAAACCACCTTAATATGAAATTAGAACTTAAATTTCATAATAATTCATCATAAAATTCCCTTATCCATCCAGGGTAACTTCCAATTTCACCCATAAAATCAAAACTAATGAATTCTACAAGTGGACCTAATTGTAAAAGTCATAAAAACATAAAATTATCAAGAAAAAGCAAGAATTAAACTCACATGATGTAAAAATATGAAAAGCCAGCTTTCTCCAGACCTTCTATGGCGTTTTGGCTGAGAAAATATGAAGAAATGTCTAGATTTTCAATTACATCATTATTTAACTATTAACTTTTATCTATTTCCAATTTTGCCCCTTGTTCACGTTGTTTTCTTGCTTATTTCATACCCAAACCGTCCAGCCATTAACCTTTGGGTCTAATTGCTCTTTAAATCCATCTTTTAAATACTTAAGCTATTTACTCACAATTTAACAAATTTTGTGCTATTTTCAATTTAGTCCTTTTAATTAATTAGCCATCCAAGCGTTAAAATTTTCTAACTAAACTTTAATACTAACTCAATGACACTCCATAAATATTTATAAAAATATTTATAGCTCAATTTTCAACTTTGAGGTCTCGATACCTCATTTTTGACCCGTTTGACCTAATAAATTCTTTTAATTCACTAATTTCACCATTTCACAAATTCTTCTAAATTCTTACTTGACTCATAAATATTAAATTACTATCTTTTTCAATCTTATTTGTCGAATTTAGTGATCTCAAATCACCATTTCTGACACCACTGAAAATTAGGCCGTTACATATGACATCAGTGAGATATGTGATTCGTGTAAGACCATAGCTGGGCTATGGCATCGATATGTGATATGTGATTACGTGTAAGACCATAGCTGGGCTATGACATCGATATATGAAGATGTGTAAGACCATAGTTGAACTATGACATCGAGTAAACGAAGTACTCAATTCCGTAAGACGTTCACTAATTTGACAAAGTTTGGTAAGTGTTACATGGAATTATGTGATACTGGAAGTACGAGTTGATAAGATATGAGTATAGAACTTGATTGATAAATGAATTCATTTGTGATTATATAATTGTTCATCTTAAATGTACTGTCCATATGTATTGATAATTCAAACGTATTAATGAATAAAGTTCCGACATGGAATAAATTGAACACGAGACAAATAATTATGAAATTGAACTCGGAATTCATGAAAATGATGGTTATTGATATATGGAGACATGAGACATTGGTATATGAATATGGAAAATATTTGATAAATGTGTTTATTCATAATTATGGAATTATATACCTCATGTGTACTATTTGCATAAAGATGATATTTCAAATACTTTGGTTATTTAAGCTTAAATATGAAACAAGATGAAATCAAGATAAGTTGTTATAAAATATATTTAGATTACGAGAGATATGGTTGATATATGTTGTATGATTACATAACGTGAAATTGTGTATATATATGAGAAATTTAATGAGAAATGAGTCCATACACGTTTTATTGTTATTTATATGAAGTGTACGACTGACAAGGGTGATGAAGTTATAAAGAGAGTTACGGGTTGAAAACAGGCGTGTGACTCTCCAAAGTGTGAAAATTTTCTAAGTGTTGTAAAAGTTTCATTGTTTACGGTTTGGTCCCGAACCACCCTAAATGTATGTTTTGGGCCCCATAGGCCCATATAAGGGACGTTAAACATATGTATGAAAGTTTTTAATTTAGAAGAAATTTTATGACTGATTTTTACATGATTGATCATATTAAGTTCGGTAATGCCTAGTACCCTATTCTAGGCTCGGAATACTGGTAGGGGGTGTTACACTTCTTCTCTTCTTAATCGCTCAGAAGCCAATAATTGAGCCCCTTCATTTGCTTGTTTTGGCACATCTGGAACCTGATACAAATAGTCTTAATGTTACAGATATAAGCTCCCAAAATTGACCTTTCAACTCTGTTTGCTTGCAGCTTTCGAATGAAGGTGAAGGAATCATCCTTGATTTCCACTCTCGACAAATCCATTTGTAGACCCATCACAGCCGCTTGAAAGCAAACCATAGCCTCTGTTGCGAAAGGAGAAGGTATGTTGCCAAGCATGGTTGTTCTCTAACATAACACAGAACCAAAACCATTTCTAATAAGGATACCCGAGCAAGATTTGCTATGTGTTTGCAATTGTTGGACAAAAACATGTTAGCGAACATATAATTAATTATAAATAAACACATATAAAATAAAATATAAATAAAATGATTTATAATTAATTTTTTAAATACAAAAATCAAACAAAACCGTAATAAAAAATTGAAATAAGAACAATAGAGATTTTACAAAACGTTGAGGCCAATGAAACACAGTTTCCTTGAGACAAATTCATCTGCTCCTACAATACTTCAAGAAACGTTAGTCAAATGCCTCCCAGTATACAACAATAACAGTGATCAATGTAATAGTACCTCGACAACGATTAACGAATGAACGATATCTTTTTCTATCACCAGAATGTTTGAAAAATACAAAGAGCTAAAAGAAGAATTAGGATGCACGATGGAACGATTAAGACACTCTCAAATGTCAAATATGTACCTAATTTATGAAAGAACCTCATCTCCTTAAATATTTTAGACTCCAAAGGATGCAGAATCAATATCGAGTCGAACGGCATTAAAGTATCTCGCAAAGCTCTCATTTTCTTAAAAGGTAAAATGACTGTCAGTCTTTATATTCTGGAAGTTTCTATAGTGACTGGTGAAATCAGACGTTTCTCGTCCGTTACAGAGTTAAAGTTAATTCATTTGGAGCGGAGGCAAGTTGGTCATAGGAGGGAAAAAGATATGACTATTTCGTTGAAGAGAGGTTCTCTTTTGGATGCAGATTTTAAAAAGTCATAGCACTGTGTTCATAAAAATCAAACTCAGATTAGTTTTAATTTGGCAGTGTAAAAATCGAAGGTTAATTCTCTGCATAGTTCAAGATAGGCCCATGGCAGGCTTTAGCAAAGATAGCGTTGTGGTAACATGAGTTAAGGTGGAGGTTTGTTAAGTATGATTCTTATTTCAGTCAAATTTAAAAATTAATCTTCTAATTATAATCTGTTTATTATTTTAATCAAACTCTAATTAGTCTAGATTATTTTATTATTATTTGATCTATAAAATTAGCCTATAAATAAGTTCTTTTAGAACATTAGAAAATACACCTATTAGAAATTAGAACTTAAGGTTTAGTTTTTATCTCCATCTTTTGTATTTTTCGTTCTTTTACCATTATAATAAAATTATTTTTACCTGAATTTTTATCCTATTTGAAAAAATTTTCATGTTAAATTTGTATGCTCAATTTCTTAATTTCTAAAATTCTTCTACTATTTTTACTTCTTCGTTATTTAATCGGGTCGATCCCCAACACGAATAATTTTAAAACGTCGGAGAACATAGACTTGGAACATATTTTGATCTTCAAATTGTTACTT
>NW_026440422.1:0-24888 GCF_025698485.1 Gossypium arboreum
TAAGCTCTTGAGCTAATTCAAACAAATTTAATTTATTAAAACCTCATTATGCTAGTTTATGGCGAATATGACAAGGAGTCTAAATGGTCATATAGCACCCTTTAGCTTGAGTACACAATGGTCATGCACATTTTATACTACATCAAGCAATTCAATACAATTCATTCAAGCATCAAGGAAAAGCTAAGGCCATCAATCGGCTACCTAAGGTAGAATATACATGTCAATTTGAGGCCAATTATACACTTAACACCACACAAAAACAGCATGCATTTTACTAGTTAATGCTTTACATATTGTGGCTCAATACTTATAATATATCATCAAGCACTCATATGGCCGATTATACTTAGTCATACTTGCACCAAAACAACAATAAATTCCAAGATTTCCACATCATAGGTATACTAGGCGAATGTACTTGAAATTTCACAAACATTCTTCAACATTTTCTTCTTTAAACAAACATATTCATCACTTCTTCATAATCAAAATATCATGTGCAATCATATATACACATATAGGTGCAAGGCCAAATTCAAGGTGTCCATAGCCATCAAAACACAAATTTTTAACTAACATGCAAGAAGCATAAACCATGCTCATGAATGCTTCATGGCGAATACATCATAATCATGCCCTTTCAACCGGTCATGGTTAAACAAAAAAGAAAACTCAATGTCTTACTCAAGATTACTACAAAGAATTTCAAGAGTAGACAATCCATCATTGCATGCATCATTAGCAAGCTTCACACTTAGCATGCAATGGCTTTAACACAATAACAACTTTGGCCAAATACCATTTCCATGGCATAACAAAGATTTGAACCATGGCTAACATGCACATCAAGTTAGCAACCAAAACATGCATGAAACTCCTAACACAACCTCATACATACCTTAATCTTGATGCAAATTTAGCCAAATCTCCTTCTAGATCTCTTCTAAACCAAGCATGAAGCAAAAATCCTCCCCTTTTTCCTTAGTATTTTAGGTAAGAAGTGAAAATGGATGAACAAAATTTCTCCTCTCTTTTCCTCTACTCCACGGCAACAAAGGGCATCAAGCTCATCTTTCTTTTTTTTTTGTTCATTTTTTATGCTAATTTTTATTATATTACTTCATACATAACTCACTAGCCAAACATGTTGGAAACATGTTTCCCTTACCATCATACCCACCTTGGCGTACTATAGTCAAATTTGGGAAATTTGACATGCAAGGACAACATTTCCTAGTATGCATCAATAGGCCACTTCAACATTTGCCTACCTCATTTCTAAGTTTTCTCACACAAGTCCTTTCTAGTGAAATTCACCTTCATAACACTAAATCGAAACATCAAAATGTCATACACAAATTAACACATATCATAGGCATCAAAATAAATTTTTAAATTATTTTTATGCCTCGATTTTATGGTCCCGAAACCACATCCGACTAGGGTCAATTTTGAGTACATCACAACTCTCCCCCCTGAAGAAATTTTGTCCCGAAAATCTTCTGGGTAAATAGGGTTGGGTATCGCTCTTTCATAGGTTCTCGGTTTCCCAAGTAGCTTCTTCTATCCGTGTTTGAGCCATAACACTTTCACTAAGCGGAACCATTGTTTCATAACTCTTTTCACTTCACGTGCAGGATCGAATCGGTTCTTCCTCATAACTCATATTGGCTTGAATTTCAACCGATGGACTAATCACGTCGCGATGGATCGGATCTATAGCGTCGAAGCATCGAAACATGAAAGACATCGTGAACCTTTTGAGTTAGGGGGCAAAATAAAGCGATATGCCGCTGGGCCGACTTCTCCGGATATCTCATATGGCCCAATGAACCTCGGGCTCAACTTGCCCTTACGGTAGAACTGAGTATCTTTTCCAAAGCGATACCTTGAGAAACACTTTATCACCCACGATAATCGATATCCTTACGCTTGAGATCCGCATCGACTTACGGCGATCGGAGGCTATCTTGAACTTTCACGGATTACTTTCACTTTACATTCACATCCCTAATCAAATCCACCCCAAAATCTTGCTTTCAAAGGCTCGGTCCAAAACAATGGTGTCACGGCATTCTGGCCGTACAAAGCCTCGTAGGGTGCCATCTTGATACTTGATTGAAAAGTTTGTTGTATGCGAATTCAATCAATGGCAAGTACCATTCCATGAACCACTAAACTCGAGGGCGCAACATCTCAACAAATCCTCAAGTATCGAATTATCCGCTCGGATTGACCATCGGTTTGGGGGTGAAAAGCGGTCTTTGAAATGCAACTTGGTACCCAAAGCTTCTTGCAACTTTTCCAAAATCGCGAGGTAAATCTCGGATCTCTATCCGACCACGATGGAAATAGGCACCCGTGTAATCTCACTGTCGAGAAAGCGTACAATTGGCTAATTTGTCCATTGAAGAATCCGTGCGTCTGAGGACAAAGTAAGCGAGACTTAGTCAATCGATCTACCCACGACCCAAGCCGCATCCTTCTTACTTGCGACAATGGCGGTCCGGATACAAAGTCCATTGTGACTCGATCCCATTTCCACTCGGGTATTGTGATTGGTGAAGTAATCCTGAAGGCACTTGATGTTCCTTTCACTTGTTGACATATTAAACATCTGAAACAAAGTCGGAGATGTCTCGTTTCATACCATGCCACCAAAAGCCAAGCGTTTCAAATCGTTGTACATCTTCGTACTCCGGGTGGATTGCCATTCGGCTACAATTGGCTTCATTCAATTATCGAAATGATTTCGAATTCTTTGGAACACACAGACGACTTTTGAACCTCAAACAATCGTCATCATCGATTTGAAACTCAAGTCCTTGTTGAACACACTCGGCCATTTTGCAGCCAACTCGTCAAATCGACTTTACGAGCTTCTCGAATTTGATGTATCAATAATGGTTTGGCTTTCAATTCAGCCACTAACACCTTGTCGATCGAGCAGACAAGTGCACATTCATCGCTTCGTAAAGTGAATAATGATTTACGACTCAAGGCATCATAACCACATTACGCCTTAAGGTGATAGTCAATGACCACTCATAATCCTTTATGATTCGAAGCCAGCGTCTTTATCATGATTTAAGTCTCTTTGGGTCATCAAATATTTGAGACTTTTGTGATCCAGAATACACATGGCACTTCTCACCAAATAAATCTTTGTCGCCAAATCTTTAAAGCGAATCGATGGCGACTAATTCGAGATCATGGGTGGGATAATTTTTCTCGTGTGGCTTTAATTGCCTCGGCGCATGAGGCCATAACTTCGACCTTCTTGCATCAATCGCAACCTAACCCAAGGAGGGGGCGTCACTATAGATGACAAACTCTTTGCGATTCGGGTTGCACTAGAATTGGGGCTTCGATCAAATAAGTTTTGAGTTGATCGAAACTTTTGACATTTCTCCGTCCATTCGAACTTAACATCCTTTTGGAGTAACCGTCATCGGCGTGGCTATCGTTGAAAACCTTTACAAATCGTCGGTAATAACAGGAAAGCCCCAAAAAGCTCGAACCTCGGTAATATTTCTGGAGGCTTCCAATTAAGTATGGCTGAAATTTTATTAGAATTAAACTTCGAATACCCGTCTGAATACCACATGACCCAAGCTAACCTCTTAACAGAACTCACACTTTGAACTTAGCATATAATTGCTTATCCCGTAAAATTTGCGGCACTAACCTCGGTGTTCAGCATATTGGTCTCATTTCTTGAATAGACCAAGATGTCATCAATGAACACGACTGAATCGATCCAAATATGGTGCGAAGATCCAGATTCATTAAATCCATAAATATCTCTGAGGGCATTAGTAAGCCAAGCGGCATCACTAGGAACTCATAGTGACCATATCTCGTTACGAAGGCGGTCTTGGGCGCGTCCGAATCTCGGATTAGCAATTGATAAATTAGATCTCAAATCTATTTTCGATAACTGAGGCTCCCTTGGTTGATTGAACAAGTCATCGATCACGTGGTAGCGGATATTTGTTCTTTATCGTCGCTTTATTAAGGCGGCGATAGTCGATCTGCAACCGCATGGTTCCATCCTTCTTTTCACAAACAACAACTGGCGCCTTTGGCGAAAAACTGAAATGAGCAAAACCTCTATCCACCAATTCTTGCAAGTGAGCTTTCAACTCCTTTAATTCCGTTGGTGCCATACGATCACGGAGCTTATCGAAATTGGAGTGGTACGGTACCAATTCGATGCCAAATTCTATTTCGAGCAATTGGTAAACGGCAATTCTTGAGGAAAACATCAGGGTATTCACAAACCACGGGCATAGATTCGGGTTTCTTTTACGATTCTTTGTCATCGAACACGTCATAAAGTGCGCCGCACCCTTTTCTTACATATTTACGGGCCAACATTAGCGATATTACGGTTGTAACCCTTTAAGTCCAGTAGACTCAACGAATTATCTCGTTATTCGCGCCTCAAATCGATAGTCTTGCTTTTGCAATTTACAACCCGCGTCGTGCATGGTCAACCAATCCAAACCAAGAATAACGTCAAATTCATCGAGCGGCAAAAGCATCAAGTCCGTAGGAAACAAGAACCTCGGAACACTAGGGACTCTTTTGCACACTTTGTTGACAAGCACGTAATGACCAAGGGGTTTGACACAGAATTACAAACTCAGTAGACTCAATAGGCAAAGTCTTCTTGGATGCTAAGGTTTCACATATATAAGAATGAGTAGAACCGATTGTCAATCAAAGCAATCACATTAGTATTGAAAAGAGTGAAATCTGAGAGTAATGACATACGGAGAAGCTGACATTCTCGGCGGCTTGGCGTATGGCATAAGTCCTAGCGGAGCTCGAGCCTCGGATCGATGGTAGCATCTCTAGATCCTCTCGTAGCCACTAACATTGCCCACATTTCTAGGTGGCCTACCTCGGCGGTGGTAGCACCCGGGTTTCCACTCGACTTACATTTTGTTCAAGCAACCTCGGGCAATCCTTCATAAAGTGGTGGCCGATCCACACTTATAGCGAGGGGCGATCCACGGAACCAACAGCTCCCCGAATGCCATTTGCCACAATCTGAGACACTCGCCTCTCTCGGCGATCATTTCCACCTGGCGATCGAAGTGACTCGTGTGGTGTAATATCTGATTTTGGGCCTAGTCGAATAGTGGTTTCGTGACCACAAAATCCGAGATAGAAATAATTATTTTATGATTATTTTAAGGTCTATGATATGATTGCATGATTGTGTGAAAATTTAGTGAAGAAATTTTATGCATAAAGTCTTAATTTGAAATTTGGGACTAAATTGAATAAATTGCAAAACTTGTGTTCTAGAAGTATTTTGCATAAAATTGAATTAGATTATTAATTAGAGGTCCTTAAAAGTAATTTTACCAATTTCTAAGTCTATGGACAAAAATTAGGACATGGAAGGAATTTTGGAAAGTTTAGTAGTAAGGGCATTTTGGTCATTTAGGGTAAAATGAATTAAAATACAAAATTAAAAGCCAATTTTGCTCATCTTCAACCCCATGGCCGAATATAGCAAGGAGAAACCATGGCTAGGGTTTTCAAGCTTCAAGCTCGATTGTAAGTCAGTTCTAGCCTCGTTTTTAATGATTTTTCGTTTTGGAGTCCGTAGCTCGATTTAGCTTATGCTAGCAATAATTTAACCTAGGGTTTATATTTGGAAAAATACCCATAGGTGAAATTTGTGTATTTAGTGTTTTATGATATAATGTGAGGTTTTAAATTATGTTAGACAACTTGTGCTACTCGGTTTTAAGTGAAAACGAGCAAAAGACTTAATCGGTAAAATACCTAATAGTCATAAGTACATGTTAGAGTGAGAATTTGATGTTGCCATAGAAGGAAAAATGATCAGCATGTCATAAAACATAAGAAAATAGGCTGAATTTTAATTTCTGAGCTTTGGGGCAAAAGTGTAAATATGCAAAAGTTTAGGGGCAAAATTGTAATTTTTCCAAAATATGATTTTGGGTCAATTTGAATAATGTGAGTCCTAATTAGACTATATTTTAAATGATAGAGCAAGGAAAACTAAAATTAGGGCTAAAATGGGGAAAATACCAAGTTGTGGACGAAATGGTAAAAATAGCCATTTTACGCTCTCGAGGTAAGTTCATATGTAAATGTTGGTAACATAGTTATTATTTTAAATGTTTTAATGTTTTTAAATAATATGATAATTATTATGAAATATTATACTTGTGATAATTGTTTGATAATATGTCAAATTATGTGATATACTTGGAAAATGTGAAATACTACAGAGTATGTAATTATCGGCATTCCGTAGAAGATGGTTGAGACACATGATTGGGAAAAGGTCCGTTGAACCTTAGGAATGGATTAGGATACAAGTGACATGTCCTTTGGGATATTTGGGCATCCGAACTCGTTGAGTTGAGTCAGGAGTTCACTTATGGATCTTGACGTCCGAACTTCGTTGAGTTGAGTCAGGAGTTCGTGAGATGTAACTAGGCATCGAACTTCGTTGAGTTGAGTCAAAGTTCACTTATGGATCTGACGACATGGGCTCGTTGAGTTGGTCAGGAGTTCACTTATAGGCGGGTTACATGGTAGCTTAGCTACATATGTGGCACTTTATGTGCAAGTTATCCATGTATCCGAATTATATTCGATGTGTTCAGCGGTGAAGTTCTACTCAAATGGAGGAATACTTAAGATGAAAGGGGCGTATTGGTAAGTGTTGTGAAATGGATACTTTGAGCGGTATGTACTTAACCCTCGGGTTGAAAACTTCGATATAACAACAATATGGTAAGATGATAAATGAAAAGGTGATATGAATGTCTTGGTGATGATTATGCAAATGATGTTTTATGTTTGCTTATATGGTTATGTTACTTGCTATTTGCATTTCCTTGTAGTGTTGACAAGCCAGCTCGGAAATCGGAAACGGTCGGAGGCACACTCACACTATCCGTATACCATCTTGGCATAATGGCTTGTATATTTTGAGTATGGCATGTATAGCATTATAATCATTTTGTATATATGGTCTTATGATATGGTTATTGAGTGGTATGGAAATAGAAATGCTTGGTAATGATTAGCCATTGGAATGGCTAATCATGATCATATTTGGTATTATGTATGTCAAATTGCTAGCTAATCCATGGAAACCATGAAATAGGTAAAATTTACCATAAAATAGATTCAGACAGCAGCAGTGACGTGAGTTTAAAAAATCACTAAAAATAGTACAAATAGAATTAAATAATGAATAAGTTATGGAATCGAAGCTTGATGAGTCTATTTTCATATGAAATAAGCGAAACAGGTATATGAGCTATATTTTATGAGATGTTTAAGTTTTTGTGAAACAGGGCCAGAGCGATTTCTGGATCCCCTGTTATGACTTTGGAAATTCACCATAAATTTTACAAAGATAATTAGAAGTCACGCTTTATATTTACAGATTCCTTATTGAGTCTAGTTTTATTAGAGACAAACGGCATAGTCATTGAAGGTCTGTATAGGGAGATATCTGATTCGTAATACACAGAGGTCAGAGTAGTTGAACCCTGAAATAGGGGAGACTTTAACTAATAAAATGTACTAATTGGCCCAACCAAAAATTCTAGAAAAAAATTAGTAGATATATATATGAGTCTAGTTTCAGGAAAAATTTACGAATTGGATTTCGAGTTTGAAACTCGAGATATGATTTTTAAAGCGACTGTGATGCGATTAGCCAGCTTGTCTGGAAATTTTAAAATGAATTGTATGAAATGTTTAATTAATGAATTAAGTCCGTTAACACCTCGTGTTCGACTCAAACAGCGGTCTCGAGTGCAGGGTGTTACATTTAGTAGTATCGAGAGCAGGTTTAGTCGGTTCTCGGACTAACCTAGCATGTGTAAAAGTTTAGCTATACATGCCAGCGATCGTGATAGTGTGATGTCTTAAATGGCGTATAAAGTACTGCAAGTCTTATTTAGGCAGGTACTCTCCAGCAAACTCGCCAACCATGTTCAATGTTAAGTAAAGGTATTTGAGTAAAATTATGATTATGATAAGTCTCGGTTCGAAAAAGTATGAATAAAGGTTTATGATACATATGTGATAATATGTGAGATGAAAGTTCATGTTGTGATAAATATTCATATTTGCTTAATGCTCATATGATGTAGTGTATGTGGCTTACTTGATAAGATGAGCGGAATAAATAGAAAGTAGTAGAGGTATGAATAAAGGTCATAATATTATGATACTGAATGAAAATGTCCTTGTCTTGATTGGATGTGAATGTTGATGAATGTTAATGGTATATAATTTTATGAGGTAAAGGATTATAATGAAATGAACTTATCTATGTTAAATTGTTGGATTGAATTATATGATTGTAATGATATGTACATGATGATGCGAAATGAAAGTTGTGATTGTGATGCAAATATCTATGTTTGTTTGGCCTTATATAATGTCATGAGCATGAATTAATTTAATTAACTGAATGGATAAGTAAAGCTGTCTAGAAAACATAGAATGTATGCATAAGTATATTGTCTAAATGGGACAATAGGAAAATTGGTGTAAGCCAACATGAATGAATGACATGATTATGATGATGTTACTATGATGATGGAAGTTGTGTCATATGTGTATGTATAAGAAAGTCGAGTCAAAGGTCCTACAACCCCTCCCCCTTACCAAAGTGGTACTTATAATGGAATTTCATGAGATTTGTATTGAATAAGTTTTCAGTTGAGAACCCAAAGAGTTCAGTGATAGAATAATTATAAGTATGATCCGAGATTGAAAATGAGCTGATAAGTAAAGTCAGAGCCAGAAAGTATCGGATTGACGTAAAAATTATTGGAGTTATACCTTGTCCTAGTTAGAAAAGGAATTCTCCTTGGTAAATCAATTACTCAAGTGCAAGGTCGAAAAGTGTAAATCGAAATTTATTGAAATTGGCCTTTTTAGTGAATGGTTTAATATAAAATTTGTGGCCGAGAACTAGTTGGGGAAATGATATTTCAAATGTGAATTATCTGAGTGTGATTATAATGAGACAGATTTAGTGATCTCTTTTGAAATGTTCTATGTGTTCACCCGTTCTCAGAAATATTTCTATGGCTATTGATCTTGAAGAAATTCTTGTTATATGGGAATGTCTTCTAATTACGGTGTTGGATGAAAGCATTGGCGATCGGTGGTTTATAATTTATATTGCTCTATTTTATCGAAGTATTCTATTTCATTTAAATCCGATAAAATTGATGAGACAATTCATATGATATTATGATTCATTTCTTCTACTTGATGCTTCATCGATATATATGTATGGGAAGATATATTGATCTTGTTGTATTTGATTTGATGGGATTAAATGATGTTTTCTTTTGGACTTTCTTTCTTTGAAGAATTATCGAGGTTATACTGTATTTTCTCTATGAATTTGGTTTTCGATTCTAAGCATAGTATCGTATCTTGGGTTTCTTTATCCTGGATCTCTTTATTACGGATTTCTTTATTAGGGTTCTCTATCTTGGATTTCTTTATTCGGTTTTCTTGTTATCTTTGTTCCATAATTTGTCAATTATGACTCATGTTGAAATCGTTCTTATTCGTGATAATCATGTCAAATATGACTATACTTCTAATTTGATCTTGGTAATGTGGTGATTTTAGTATTGGGATTTTTCTAATTTCTATGTAAGGATTTGACATCGATAAAGGCATAGGTGATAAAAGGCGAGTTTTAGTCGGTATGGTAAATTATTTATTTGAAAGATTTCATGTGACAATTATGTGGGGATTATTTTTCCCAAGTTTGATAATAGAATTTCATTTTATGCAGATCAAAGAGTAAATAGTTTGAGCGAAAGTCTATATTTAATAGAAAGAGTTGAATATTAGTTTAAGTCACTATGAATGATAAGGTTTCCATCTTGTGAAAGCTGAAAAGTTTATTACATGTTGACGGAGTTCGGATAGATGAGAATATTGGTAACAAGAGGCGTCGAACTAGACTAGTCTACATTGAGCAATGACTTCAGGACTTTCAATAATGTATTGTTGTATGAATTGTGATGTGTTTCAAGGCGGTGAGGTAATGTGATAGTTTAGAGCATCGATGTTACATAAAATCGGAGTTGTTAAAAGGGTTAAAGCGAAGCATTGGGATCTATCAAAATTATCCTTGTCAATGTTGATATTGGGATGGAAATGAGAAGGATTATTCTTGAGGCCATATCAATTATTTCTATGGCGGAAAGAGGAAAATGTGATGTATCCTATTGTTAAATGTTTGGCGAGATCTATAAATCACATCATATTGAATGAATTCCTACTCATTGATTCATGGAATTTGAGTCTCTTTGATTGTTGGATTTCTTGGAATTAGGTCTCCATTAAATCAAGTTGAGATCCGGGTTTTATGTCATGATATCATAGGAAATTAAGAAGGGTTGAAAATTTAAAACGGTTGAGAGTTGAGGCGTAAGCTTTTAGATCATATGAGAAATTGAAGAGATGTATTGGAGATGCAGGTCTAAGTGCAAGTTCTTGACACCAAATATGAGATTAAAAGTGAAGACCACTTTTCGGTAAGATTTTGAGGGACGAAAATCACGAAGGGGGAGTTGTAATATCGATTTTGGGCCTAGTCGGAATAGTGGTTTCGTGACCACAAAATCCGAGATAGAAATAATTATTTTATGATTATTTTAAGGTCTATGATATGATTGCATGATTGTGTGAAAATTTCGTGAAGAAATTTTATGCATAAAGTGCTTAATTTGAAATTTGGGACTAAATTGAATAAATTGCAAAACTTGTGTTCTAGAAGTATTTTGCATAAAATTGAATTAGATTATTAATTAGAGGTCCTTAAAGAGTAATTTTACCAATTTCTAAGTCTATGGACAAAAATTAGGACATGGAAGGAATTTTGGAAAGTTTAGTAGTAAGGGCATTTTGGTCATTTAGGGGTAAAATGAATTAAAATACAAAATTAAAAGCCAATTTTGCTCATCTTCAACCCCATGGCCGAATATAGCAAGGAGAAACCATGGATAGGGTTTTCAAGCTTCCAAGCTCGATTGTAAGTCCGTTCTAGCGTCGTTTTTAATGATTTTTACGTTTTGGAGTCTGGTAGCTCGATTTAGCTTATGCTAGTAATAATTTAACCTAGGGTTTATATTTGGAAAAATACCCATAGGTGAAATTTGTGTATTTTAGTGTTTTATGATAGAATGTGAGGTTTTAAATTATGTTAGACAACTTGTGCTACTCGGTTTTAAGTGAAAAGCGAGCAAAAGAACTTAATCGGTAAAAATACCTAATAGTCATAAGTACATGTTAGAGTGAGAATTTGATGTTGCCATAGAAGGAAAAATGATCAGCATGTCATAAAACATAATAAAATAGGCTGAATTTTAATTCTGAGCTTTGGGGCAAAAGTGTAAATATGCAAAAGTTTAAGGGCAAAATTGTAATTTTTCCAAAATATGATTTTGGGTCAATTTGAATAATGTGAGTCCTAATTAGACTATATTTTAAATGATAGAGCAAGGAAAAGCTGAAATTCGGGCTAAAATGGGGAAAATACCAAGTTGTGGACGAAATGGTAAAAATAGCCATTTTAGCATCGAGGTAAGTTCATATGTAAATGTTGGTAACATAGTTATTATTTTAAATGTTTTAATGTTTTTTAAATAATATGATAATTATTATGAAATATTATACTTGTGATAATTGTTTGATAATATGTCAAATTATGTGATATACTTGGAAAATGTGAAATACTCTAGAAAGTATCGATATCGGCATTCCGTAGAAGATGGTTGAGACACATGATTGGGAAAAGGTCCGTTGAACCTTAGGAATGGATTAGGATACAAGTGACATGTCCTTTGGGATATTTGGAGCATCGAACTCGTTGAGTTGAGTCAGAGTTCACTTATGGATCTGGCGTCAGAACTTCGTTGAGTTGAGTCAAGAGTTAAGTGAGATGTAACTAGGCATCCGAATTCGTTGAGTTGAGTCAGGGTTCACTTATGGATCTGACGCTTCGTTGAGCTCGTTGAGTTGAGTCAGAGTTCACTTATGGGCGTCAGTTACATGGTAGCAGCTACATATGTGGCACTTATGTACAAGTTATCCATATGTCAAATTATATTCGAGATGTGTTCAGCGGGTAAAGTTCTACTCAAATGGAGGAATACTTAAGATGAAAAGGGCGTATTGGTAAGTGTTGTGAAATGGATACTTTGAACAGGTATGTACTTAACCCTCGGGTTGAAAACTTCGATATAACAACAATATGGTAAGATGATAAATGAAAAGGTGATATGAATGTCTTGGTGATGATTATGCAAATGATGTTTTATGTTTGCTTATATGGTTATGTTACTTGCTATTTGCATGTGAGCTTACTAAGCATTTATGCTTACTCCTCCTTTTCATTCCTTGTAGTGTTGACAAGCCAGCTCGGAAATCGGAAGCGGGTCGGAGGCGCACACTATCCAGTATACCATCTTGGCATAATGGCTTGTATATTTTGAGTATGGCATGTATAGCATTATAATCATTTTGTATATATGGTCTTATGATATGGTTATTGAGTGGTATGGAAATAGAAATGCTTGGTAATGATTAGCCATTGGAATGGCTAATCATGATCATATTAGTATTATGTATGTCAAATTGCTAGCTAATCCATGGAAACCATGAAATAGGTAAAATTTACCATAAAATAGATTCAGACAGCAGCAGTGACGTGAGTTTAAAAATCACTAAAAATAGTAGAAATGGAATTAAATAATGAATAAGTTATGGAATCGAAGCTTGATGAGTCTATTTTCATATGGAATAAGCGAAACAGGTATATGAGCTATATTTTATGAGATGTTTAAATTTTTGTGAAACAGGGCCAGAGCGATTTCTGGATCCCTGTTATGACTTTGAAATTCACCATAAATTTTACAAAGATAATTAGAAGTCACGCTTTATATTTACAGATTCCTTATTGAGTCTAGTTTTATTAGAGACAAACGGCATAGTCATTGAAGGTCTGTATAGGAGATATCTGATTCGTAATACACAGAGGTCAGAGTAGTTGAACCCTGAAATAGGGGAGACTTTAACTAATAAAATGTACTAATTGGTCCAACCAAAAATTCTAGAAAACAATTAGTAGATATATATATGAGTCTAGTTTCAGGAAAAATTTACGGAATTGGATTTGAGTTTGAAACTCGAGATATGATTTTTAAAGCGACTGTGATGCAGATTAGCCAGACTTATGCTGGAAATTTTAAAATGAATTGTATGAAATTTAATTAATGAATTAAGTCCGTTAACACCTCGTGTTCGACTCGAAGCGGTCTCAGATGCAGGGGTGTTACATTTAGTAATATCGAGCAGGTTTAGTCGGTTCTCGGACTAACCTAGCATGTGTAAAAGTTTAGCTATACATGCCCAGCTGATGCATGTGATAGTGTGATGTCTTCAAGCAGCGTATAAATGCAAGTCTTATTTAGGCAGGTACTCTCCAATGAAATGCGCCAACCATGTTCAATGTTAAGTAAAGGTATTTGAGTAAAATTATGATTATGATAAGTCTCGGTTCAGAAAAGTATGAATAAAGGTTTATGATACATATGTGATAATATGTGAGATGAAAGTTCATGTTGTGATAAATATTCATATTTGCTTAATGCTCATATGATGTAGTGTATGTGGCTTACTTGATAAGATGAGCGGAATAAATAGAAAGTAGTAGAGGTATGAATAAAGGTCATAATATTGTAATCTGAATGAAAATGTCCTTGTCTTGATTGGATGTGAATGTTGATGAATGTTAATGGTATATAATTTTTATGAGGTAAAGGATTATAATGAAATGAACTTATCTATGTTAAATTGTTGGATTTGAATTATATGATTGTAATGATATGTACATGATGATGCATGAAATGAAAGTTGTGATTGTGATGCAAATATCTATGTTTGTTTGGCCTTATATAATGTCATGAGCATGAATTAATTTAATTAATTGAATGGATAAGTAAAGGCATCTAGAAAACATAGAATGTATGCATAAGTATATTGTCTAAATGGGACAATAGGAAAATTGGTGTAAGCCAACATGAATGAATGACATGATTATGATGATGTTACTATGATGATGGAAGTTGTGTCATATGTGTATGTATAAGAAAGTCAGTCGGAGGTCCTACAACCTCCCCTTACCAAAGTGGTACTTATAATGGAATTTCATGAGATTTGTATTGAATAAGTTTTGAGGTTGAGAACCCAAAAGTTCGGTGATAGAATAATTATAAGTATGATCAGAGATTGAAAATGAGACGATAAGTAAAGTCGAGCGAAAGTATCGGATTGGCGTAAAATTATTGGAGTTATACCTTGTCTAGTTAGAAAAGGAATTCTCCTTGGTAAATCGAATTACTCAAGTGCAAGGTCGAGAAAAGTGTAAATCGAAATTTATTCAGAATTGGCCTTTTTAGTGAATGGTTTAATATAAAATTTGTGTGTGAGAACTAGTTGGGGAAATGATATTTCAAATGTGAATTATCTGAGTGTGGCGATTTATGGGGACTGAGTTATGATCTCTTTTGAGATGTTCTATGTGTTCACCGTTCTCGAAATATTTCTATGGCTATTGATCTTGAAGAAATTCTTGTTATATGGGAATGTCTTCTAATTACGGTGTTGGATGAAAGCATTGGCGATCAATTGGTTTATAATTTATATTGCTCTATTTTATCGGGTATTCTATTTCATTTAAATCGATAAGAATTGATGTGAGAATTCATATGATATTATGATTACATTTCTTCTACTTGATGCTTCATCGATATATATGTATGGGAAGATATATTGATCTTGTTATATTTGATTTGATTGGGATTAAATGATGTTTTCTTTTGGACTTTCTTTCTTTGAAGAATTATCGAAGTATTACTGTATTTTCTCTATGAATTTGGTTTTCGATTCTCGGCATAGTATCGTATCTTAGGTTTCTTTATCACGGATCTCTTTATTACGGATTTCTTTATTCCGGGTTTCTCTATCTTGGATTTCTTTATTCGGTTTTCTTGTTATCTTTGTTCCATAATTTGTCAATTATGACTCATGTTCGAAATCGTTCTTCACTCGTGATAATCATGTCAAATATGACTATACTTCTAATTTGATCTTGGTAATGTGGTGATTTTAGTATTGGGATTTTTCTAATTTTTATGTAAGGATTTGACATCGGTAAAGGCATAGGTGATAAAAGCGAGTTTTAGTCGGTATGGTAAATTATTTATTTGAAAGATTTCATGTGACAATTATGTCGGGATTATTTTCCCAAGTTTGATAATAGAATTTCATTTTATACAGATCAAAGAGTAAATAGTTTGAGCGAAGTCTATATTTAATAGAAAGAGTTGAATATTAGTTTAAGTCACTCTGAATGATAAGGTTTCCATCTTGTGAAAGCTGAAAAGTTTATTACATATTGACGAGTTCGGATAGATGAGAATATTGGTAGCAAGGCGTCTGAACTAGACTAGTCTACATTGAGCAATGACTTCGACTTTCGGTAATGTATTGTTGTATGAATTGTGATGTGTTTCAAGGCGGTGAGGTAATGTGATAGTTTAGAGCATCGATGTTACATAAAATCGGAGTTGTTAAAAGGGTTAAAGCGAGCATTGGGATCTATCAAAATTATCCTTGTCAATGTTGATATTGGGATGGAAATGAGAAGGATTATTCTTGAGGCCATATCGAAATTATTTCTATGGCGGAAAGGAAAATGTGATGTATCCTATTGTTAAATGTTTGGCGAGATCTATAAATCACATCATATTGAATGAATTCCTACTCATCGATTCATGGAATTTCGAGTCTCTTTGATTGTTGGATTTCTTGGAATTCGGTCTCCATTAAATCAAGTTGAGATCCGGTTTTATGTCATGATATCATGGGAAATTAAGAAGGGTTGAAAATTTAAAACGGTTGAGAGTTGAGGTTGTAGCTTTTAGATCATATGAGAAATTGAAGAGATGTATTGGAGTGCAGTCTAAGTGCAAGTTCTTGACACCAAATATGAGATTAAAAGTGAAGACCACTTTTACGGTAAGATTTTGGGGCGAAAATCACGAAGGGGAGAGTTGTAATATCTCATTTTGGGCCTAGTCGGAATAGTGGTTTTCGTGACCACAAAATCCGAGATAGAAATAATTATTTTATGATTATTTTAAGGTCTATGATATGATTGCATGATTGTGTGAAAATTTCGTGAAGAAATTTTATGCATAAAGTGCTTAATTTGAAATTTGGGACTAAATTGAATAAATTGCAAAACTTGTGTTCTAGAAGTATTTTGCATAAAATTGAATTAGATTATTAATTAGAGGTCCTTAAAGAGTAATTTTACCAATTTCTAAGTCTATGGACAAAAATTAGGACATGGAAGGAATTTTTGGAAAGTTTAGTAGTAAGGGCATTTTGGTCATTTAGGGTAAAATGAATTAAAATACAAAATTAAAAGCCAATTTGCTCATCTTCAACCCCATGGCCGAATATAGCAAGGAGAAACCATGGCTAGGGTTTTCAAGCTTCCAAGCTCGATTGTAATTCGTTCTAGCCTCGTTTTAATGATTTTTACGTTTTTGGAGTCCGGTAGCTCGATTTAGCTTATGCTAGCAATAATTTAACCTAGGGTTTATATTTGGAAAAATACCCATAGGTGAAATTTGTGTATTTTAGTGTTTTATGATAGAATGTGAGGTTTTAAATTATGTTAGACAACTTGTGCTACTCGGTTTTAAGTGAAAGCGAGCAAAGGGCTTAATCGGTAAAAATACCTAATAGTCATAAGTACATGTTAGAGTGAGAATTTGATGTTGCCATAGAAGGGAAAATGATCAGCATGTCATAAAACATAAGAAAATAGGCTGAATTTTAATTTCTGAGCTTTGGGGCAAAAGTGTAAATATGCAAAAGTTTAAGGGCAAAATTGTAATTTTTCCAAAATATGATTTTGGGTCAATTTGAATAATGTGAGTCCTAATTAGACTATATTTTAAATGATAGAGCAAGGAAAACTGAAATTAAAAGCTAAAATGGGGAAAATACCAAGTTGTGGACGAAATGGTAAAAATAGCCATTTTAGCATACGAGGTAAGTTCATATGTAAATGTTGGTAACATAGTTATTATTTTAAATGTTTTAATGTTTTTAAATAATATGATAATTATTATGAAATATTATACTTGTGATAATTGTTTGATAATATGTCAAATTATGTGATATACTTGGAAAATGTGAAATACTCACGAGTATCGGTATCGGCATTCCGTAGAAGATGGTTGAGACACATGATTGGGAAAAGGTCCGTTGAACCTTAGGAATGGATTAGGATACAAGTGACATGTCCTTTGGGATATTTGGGCATCGAACTCGTTGAGTTGAGTCCGAGTTCACTTATGGATCTGACGTCAGAACTCGTTGAGTTGAGTCAGGAGTTCGTGAGATGTAACTAGGCATCCGAACTCGTTGAGTTGAGTCAGAGTTCACTTATGGATCTGACGCGCCAAGCTCGTTGAGTTGAGTCAGGAGTTCACTTATGGGCGGGTTACATGGTAGCTTGGCTACATATGTGGCACTTTATGTGCAAGTTATCCATGTATCAAGATTATATTAGATGTGTTCAGCGGGTAAGTTCTACTCAAATGGAGGAATACTTAAGATGAAAGGGGCGTATTGGTAAGTGTTGTGAAATGGATACTTTGAACAGGTATGTACTTAACCCTCGGGTTGAAAACTCGATATAACAACAATATGGTAAGATGATAAATGAAAAGGTGATATGAATGTCTTGGTGATGATTATGCAAATGATGTTTTATGTTTGCTTATATGGTTATGTTACTTGCTATTTGCATGTGAGCTTACTAAGCATTTATGCTTACTCCCTCCTTTTCATTCCTTGTAGTGTTGACAAGCCAGCTCGAAATCGGAAGCGATCGAGGCAACGCTCACACTATCAGTATACCATCTTGGCATAATGGCTTGTATATTTTGAGTATGGCATGTATAGCATTATAATCATTTTGTATATATGGTCTTATGATATGGTTATTGAGTGGTATGGAAATAGAAATGCTTGGTAATGATTAGCCATTGGAATGGCTAATCATGATCATATTATTATTATGTATGTCAAATTGCTAGCTAATCCATGGAAACCATGAAATAGGTAAAATTTACCATAAAATAGATTCAGACAGCAGCAGTGACGTGAGTTTAAAAATCACTAAAAATAGTAGAAATGGAATTAAATAATGAATAAGTTATGG
The DNA here is from genome assembly GCF_025698485.1 of Gossypium arboreum. Lineage (NCBI taxonomy): Eukaryota > Viridiplantae > Streptophyta > Magnoliopsida > Malvales > Malvaceae > Gossypium > Gossypium arboreum. The sequence continues at coordinate 18,359 of NW_026440422.1, forward strand.
AATCGAAGCTTGATGAGTCTATTTTCATATGGAATAAGCGAAACAGGTATATGAGCTATATTTTATGAGATGTTTAAATTTTTGTGAAACAGGGCCAGAGCGATTTCTGGATCCCCTGTTATGAATTTGGAAATTCACCATAAATTTTACAAAGATAATTAGAAGTCATGCTTTATATTTACAGATTCCTTATTGAGTCTAGTTTTATTAGAGACAAACGGCATAGTCATTGAAGGTCTGTATAGGGAGATATCTGATTCGTAATACACAGAGGTCAGAGTAGTTGAACCCTGAAATAGGGAGACTTTAACTAATAAAATGTACTAATTGGCCCAACCAAAATTCTAGAAAAAATTAGTAGATATATATATGAGTCTAGTTTCAGGAAAAATTTACGGAATTGGATTTGAGTTTCGAAACTCGAGATATGATTTTTAAGCGACTGTGATGCGAGTTAGCCAGCTTATGGAAATTTTAAAATGAATTGTATGAAATTTGTTTAATTAATGAATTAAGTCCGTTAACACCTCGTGTTCGAAAGGGGGTTTAAAAAAAATTTTTAAAGGAAAAATTATAATTTAAATTCAAAAATTTTTTTTTTTTAAAAAATTTAATGAATTTAAATTTTTTAAAAAAGGTTTGGTTTAAAAAATTTTTTTTTTTTTTTAAAATTAAAATTTTTAATTTAATTAAAATGGGAAAGGAAATTTAAAATTTTAAAATATTTTTTTTTAAAAAAAGGGGGAAAATTTTTTTAAAAAATTAAAAAAAAGGGTTTTTAAATGGGAAAGGTTTTTTAAATGGGAAAAAAGGAAATTGGGGGCCCAAAAATTTTACCAAATTTAAAAAATTTATGGGTTTTTTAAAATTTTTTTAAAAAAGGGGGAAAAAAAAAAATTTTTTTAAATTTAAAAATTTATAAGGTTTGGGAAAAGTTTTATTGAAAAAAATTTTTTTTTTAAAAAAAATTTTTGGTAAAGGAAAACCCAAAAAATTGGAAAAAAAAAAATTTTTTTTTTTTTAAAAATTTTTTAAAAAAATTTTAAAAAAAAATTAAAAAATTTTAAATTTTTTTAAGGAATTTTAAAAAAATTTTTTTTAAAATTTTTTTAAAAAAAAATTTTGGGTTTGGTTTAAGGAAATTTTTTTTTTTTTTTTTTTTTCCGGGGTTTTAATTTTAAAATTTTTTTTTGGGGTTTTTTTAAAGGGGGAATTAAAGGGGGTTTTTGAATTTTTAAATTTAATTTTTCCCTTTTTTCTTATTTTTTAATTTAAAAAAAATTTTTGGAAATTTTAATTTTTTTAAATTTTTTTTTTGGTTTCCTTTTTTAAAAAGGGGTTTTAAATTTTTTTTTTTTTTGGGTTTTAAAATTTTTTTTATTTTTTTTTGGAATTTTTAATTTTTTTTTTTGGTTTTTTTTGGTTTCCTTTATTTTTTTCTTTTTTTTTTCCAAATTTTTAATTTGGATTTTTTTCGGGTTTTTTTTAAATTTTTTTTTTTTTTTTTTTTTTTTTATTTTTTTTTTTTTTTTATTTTTAAAATTTAAAATTTAATTTTTGGGGGGTTTTTAGGTTTGGGAAATTTTTTAATTTTTAAAGGGGCCTTAAAGGGGAAATTTTTGGGGTTTTTTTAATTTAAATTTTAATTTAAAAGAAAATTTTTTTTAAAAAATTAAAAAATTTTTTTTTTTTTTTTGGGGTTTAAAAATTTTTAAAAAAATTTTTAATTTAATTAGGAAAGGGAAATTTTTAAAATTTTAAAATTGGTTTTTTTTAAAAATTTTTTTTTTTAATTAATTTTAAAATTGGAAAGGGGGGGGAAAATTTAATTTAAATTTTACTTTTTTTTTAAAGGGTTTGGGGTTTGGGGGAAAAAATTTTTGTTTAAAATTTTTGGGAAAAAGGAAGGTTTTTTGGGAAAACCAAAATTTTGGGGGAAAAAAAAATTTTGTAATTTTATTGGGAAAATTTTGGGAAGGAAATTTTCCCTTTAAATTAATTTCCCCGGAAAAAAAATTTTGGCCTTTTTTTGGGTTTTTGGGGAATTAAATTCCTTTTTTGAATTCCCTTTTTGTTATTAAAAATTTTTTGGGTTTTAAATTTTTAAAATTGGGGGAAAAAAGTTTTAAAATTTTTTTTTTTAAATTAAAAGGGTTAAAATTTTAAACCCAAAAAGGAAAAAAATTTTTTTTAAGAAATTTTAAAAAAATTAAAGGGGGAATTGAAATTCCCCCAAAAAGGGAAAAAAACCCTTTCCCAAAAATTTTGGGGAAAAATTTTAAAGGGGAATTTTAAAATTTTTTTGGGGTTTTTCTAATTTTTTATGTAAGGTTTGACATCGGTAAAGGCATAGGTGATAAAAGCGCGAGTTTTAGTCGGTATGGTAAATTATTTATTTGAAAGATTTCATGTGACAATTATGTCGAGGATTATTTTTCCCAAGTTTGATAATAAATTTCATTTTATCAGGATCAAGAGTAAATAGTTTGAGCGAAGTCTATATTTAATAGAAAGAGTTGAATATTAGTTTAAGTCACTACGAATGATAAGGTTTCCATCTTGTGAAGTGAAAAGTTTATTACATGTTGATGAGTTCGGATAGATGAGAATATTAGTAGCAAGGCGTCAAGAACTAGACTAGTCTACATTGAGCAATGACTTCGACTTCCGGTAATGTATTGTTGTATGAATTGTGATGTGTTTCAAAGGCGGTGAGGTAATGTGATAGTTTAGAGCATCGATGTTACATAAAATCGGAGTTGTTAAAAGGGTTAAAAGCAGGAGCATTGGGATCTATCAAAATTATCCTTGTCAATGTTGATATTGGGATGGAAATGAGAAGGATTATTCTTGAGGCCATATCGAAATTATTTCTATGGCGGAAGAGGAAAATGTGATGTATCCTATTGTTAAATGTTTGGCGAGATCTATAAATCACATCTGTGTGAATGAATTCCTACTCATCAGTTCATGGAATTTGAGTCTCTTTGATTGTTGGATTTCTTGGAATTAGGTCTCCATTAAATCAAGTTGAGATCCGGGTTTTATGTCATGATATCATGGGAAATTAAGAAGGTTGAAAATTTAAAACGGTTGAGAGTTGAGGCTAGCTTTTAGATCATATGAGAAATTGAAGAGATGTATTGGAGATGCAGTCTAAGTGCAAGTTCTTGACACCAAATATGAGATTAAAAGTGAAGACCACTTTTAAGTAAATTTTAGGGGCGAAAATCCACGAAGGGAGAAGTTGTAATATCGATTTTGGGCCTAGTCGGAATAGTGGTTTACGTGACCACAAAATCCGAGATAGAAATAATTATTTTATGATTATTTTAAGGTCTATGATATGATTGCATGATTGTGTGAAAATTTCGTGAAGAAATTTTATGCATAAAGTGCTTAATTTGAAATTTGGGACTAAATTGAATAAATTGCAAAACTTGTGTTCTAGAAGTATTTTGCATAAAATTGAATTAGATTATTAATTAGAGGTCCTTAAGAGTAATTTTGCCAATTTCTAAGTCTGGACAAAAATTAGGACATGGAAGGAATTTTGGAAAGTTTAGTAGTAAGAGGCATTTTGGTCATTTAGGGGTAAAATGATTAAAATACAAAATTAAAGCCAATTTTGCTCATCTTCAACCCATGGCCGAATATAGGAGAAACCATAGCTAGGGTTTTCAAGCTTCCAAGCTCGATTGTAAGTCAGTTTCTAGCCTAGTTTTAATGATTTTTACGTTTTTGGAGTCATTAGCTCGATTTAGCTTATGCTAGCAATAATTTAACCTAGGGTTTATATTTGGAAAAATACCCAAATTGAAATTTGTGTATTTAGTGTTTATGATAGAATGTGAGGTTTTAAATTATGTTAGACAACTTGTACTACTCGGTTTTAAGTGAAAGCAGCAAAAGAATAATCGGTAAAATACCTAATAGTCATAAGTACATGTTAGAGTGAGAATTTGATGATTTGCCATAGAAGGAAAAATGATCAGCATGTCATAAAACATAAGAAAATAGGCTGAATTTTAATTTCTGAGCTTTGGGGCAAAAGTGTAAATATCAAAAGTTTAGGGCAAAATTATAATTTTTCCAAAATATGATTTTGGGTCAATTTGAATAATGTGAGTCCTAATTAGACTATATTTTAAATGATAGAGTAAGAGAAAATTGAAATTAGGGCTAAAATGGGGAAAATACCAAGTTGTGGGCGAAATGGTAAAATAGCCATTTTACATCTGACGTAAGTTCATATAAATGTTGGTAACATAGTTATTATTTTAAATGTTTTAATGTTTTTAAATAATATGATAATTATTATGAAATATTATACTTGTGATAATTGTTTGAAATATGTCAAATTATGTGATATACTTGGAAAATGTGAAATCTACAGAGTATCGATTAACATTCAAGTAGAAGATGGTTGGAGACACATGATTGGGAAAAGGTCGAGAACCTTAGGAATGGATTAGGATACAAGTGACATGTCCTTTGGGATATTTAGACATCCGAACTCGTTGAGTTGAGTCAGGAGTTCACTTATGGATCTGATGTCAGGACTCGTTGAGTTGAGTCAGAGTTAATGTGAGATGTAACTAGGCATCGAACTTCGTTGAGTTAGTCAGAGTTCACTTATGGATCTGACATGCAAGGCTAGATTGAGTTAGTCGAGTTCACTTATGGGGCGGGTTACATGGTAACAGCTACATATGAGCACTTATGTGCAAGTTATCCATGTATCGAATTATATTCGATGTGTTCAGCGGGTGAAGTTCTACTCAAATGGAGGAATACTTAAGATGAAAGGGGCGTATTGGTAAGTGTTGTGAAATGGATACTTTGAACAGGTATGTACTTAACCCTCGGGTTGAAAGACTTCGATATAACAACAATATGGTAAGATGATAAATGAAAAGGTGATATGAATGTCTTGGTGATGATTATGCAAATGATGTTTTATGTTTTATATGGTTTATGTTACTTGCTATTTGCATGTGAGCTTACTAAGCATTTATGCTTACTCCTCCTTTTCATTCCTTGTAGTGTTGACAACCATTCGGAAATGGAAGCGATGGTAACGCTCACACTATCAAGTATACCATCGTGGCATAATGGCTTGTATATTTTGAGTATGGCATGTATAGCATTATAATCATTTTGTATATATGGTCTTATGATATGGTTATTGAGTGGTATGGAAATAGAAATGCTTGGTAATGATTAGCCATTGGAATGGCTAATCATGATCATATTATATTATGTATGTCAAATTGCTAGCTAATCCATGGAAACCATGAAATAGGTAAAATTTACCATAAAATAGATTCAGACAACAGCAGTGACGTGAGTTTAAAAATCACTAAAATAGTAGAAATGGAATTAAATAATGAATAAGTTATGGAATCGAAGCTTGATGAGTCTATTTTCATATGGAATAAGCAAAACAGGTATATGAGCTATATTTTATGAGATGTTTAAATTTTTTTGAAACAGGGCTAGGCGATTTCTGGATCCCTATTATGACTTTGGAAATTCACCATAAATTTTACAAAGATAATTAGAATCACGCTTTATATTTACAGATTCATTATTGAGTCTAGTTTTATTAGAGACAAAGCGGTATAGTCATTGAAGGTCTGTATAGGGAGATATCTGATTCGTAATACACAGAGGTCAGAGTAGTTGAACCCTGAAATAGGGAGACTTTAACTAATAAAATGTACTAATTGGCCCAAAAAATTCTAGAAAAAATTAGTAGATATATATATGAGTCTAGTTTCAGGAAAAATTTCAGGTTGGATTTTGAGTTTGAAACTCGAGATATGATTTTTAAAGCGACTGTGATGCAGTTAGCCAGCTTATGCGAAATTTTAAAATGAATTGTATGGTATTTAATTAATGAATTAAAGTGTTACACCTCGTGTTCGACTCATTGCAGTCTGATGAGGTGTTACATGTAGTCCGAGGTCGATCGCATCCTCGTCTAGAAAGCAAAGCGCCTCTAGGCCAAGCTCCACATCATCTCGAAATCTCTTGATGCTTGTTGAAGAGACTTTCAGGGACCTCTTCGAATTCAGGTTCCCACATCAACTTTTGTTTTCTCCTTTCTAAGCTCTTGACTTTACAAGCTCGCTCAACAATACTCGAACTCTCGTATTTGAGAATGCCGTGAACATCCTTATATCATCATTGATCCATCCTCGGCGTTTACACATAATACTTAGACGAAATCATTCTCGATCTATTAAGCCTCAAATTTTTACGTTAATATGATGGCTGACATAGAACCTTGCTTAAGATCAAGAAATTCCCTTGCTTTTGGTGATGAATCTCCGTGATATACTTTTTGAACTTGGTTTGAAAGAATTCCCAAGTCACTTGCTCTCTAGGCACCACCGAAGTTAGAGTACTCCACCAATAGTAAGCGGACTCACGTAGAGAGAGATGGTACACTTTAAGCACTCATCGTTGTACAAGATACTCTGAGCACCGGATATGTTGTCAACCAAAATTCAGCTCGCTCGGCA
>NW_026440423.1:0-7500 GCF_025698485.1 Gossypium arboreum
GTTGGCCTAAATTCGAGTCCTCGACGACATAATCGTCGCGACGATCGGTGGTAATGCTGCAAGCAACCTCGTTCGAGTCGTGCGCGTTCGTCGATCGAGACCATAAACCCTTTGGCATCGCATCGCGACCCGGTCAGGCGGGATTACCCGCTGAGTTTAAGCATATCAATAAGCGGAGGAAAAAACTTACGAGATTCCCTAGTAACGGCGAGCGAACCGGGAAAAGCCCGGCTTGAGAATCAGGCGCCACCGGCGTTCGAATTGTAGTCTGGAGAAGCGTCCTCGCGGCGGACCGGGCCCAAGTCCCTGGAAAGGGGCGCCGGAAGGTGAGACCCCGTCGTGCCCGGACCTGTCGCACCATGAGTGCTGTCTACGAGTCAGGTTGTTTGGGAATGCAGCCCTAATCGGGCGGTAAATTCCGTCAAGGCTAAATCGGGCGAGAGCCGATGGCGAACAAATACCGCGAGGAAAGATGAAAAGGACTTTGAAAAGAGAGTCAAGAGTGCTTGAAATTGTCGGGAGGAAGCGGATGGGGGCCGGCGATGCGCCCCGGTCGGATGTGGAACGGCGAGCCGGTCCGCCGATCGCTCGGGGCATGGACCGACGCGGGTCGTGGCGGCGGCCCAAGCCGGGCCTTTGATACGCCTGTGGAGACGTCGTCGCCTCGATCGTGGGATCAGCACGCGCCGTCTCGGCGTGCTTCGGCACCTGCGTGCTCCGGGCGTCGGCACTGCGGGCTCCCCATTCGACCCGTCTTGAAACACGGACCAAGAATTCGACATGTGCGAGTCAACGAACTAGAAAACCCGTGGGCGTAAGGAAGCTGATTGGCGGGATCCCTCACGGGTGCACCGCCGACCGACCTGATCTTCACGAGAAGGTTCGAGTGAGAATGCCGGGACCCGAAAGATGGTGAACTATGCCGGCGGGGCGAGAGGAAACTCTGGTGGAGGCCTGCAGCAATCTTGACGATGCAAATCGTTCGTCGACTTGGGTATAGGGGCGAAAGACTAATCGAACCGTCTAGTAGCTGTTTCCTCAAGTTTCCCTCAGGATAAATGGAGCCCTTAGCGAGTTCTGTCGGGTAAAGCCAATGATTAGAGGCATCGGGGCGCAACGCCCTCGACCTATTCTCAAACTTTAAATAGGTAGGGCGGTGCGGCCGCTTGGATAAACAGCGCCACCGAATCGAGAGCTCCAAGTGGGCCATTTTTGGTGTGCAGCGGCTGGTCATGCAGGATGAGCAGGAAGCAGGGTTACGGTGGTTTTAGCTAACCTAGAACCCAAAAGGGTGTTGGTCGATTAAGGCATGGCAGGACGGTGGTCATGGAAGTCGAAATCCGGCTGAGAGGGTGTAACAACTCACTGCTGAATCAACTAGCCCCGAAATGGATGGCGCTTAAGCGCGCGACCTATACCCGGCCGTCGAGGGCAAGAGCGAGGCCAGATGAGTGGGATGAGCAGTGGTCGTAGTAAAACCGAGCGTGAGCCGAGGCGGAGGCGACCCGTCGGTGCGAATCTTGGTGGTAGTAGCAAATATTCAAATGAGAACTTTGAAGGCCGAAGAGAGGAAGGTTCCATGTGAACGGCACTTGCACATGGGTTAGTCGATCCTAGAGGCGGGGAAGCCCCGTCCAGATAAGCGCGTTCGGCGCGAGCTTGAGGAATCGGGTTAAAATTCACGAAGCAAGGAACCTTGGCTTGTAGCAAGCGTTAGGGAGTCCGGAGCGTCGGCGGGGGCCTCGGGAAGGATTATCTTTTCATTTAACGGCTGCCCACCACAGAAGCAGCTCAGCCGGAGGTAAGATCCAATGCGAGAAGAGCACCGCGTCAGCGTGGTGTCCGGTGCGCCCCAGCGGCCCTTGAAAATCCGGAGGACCGAGTGCCGTCGCGCCGGTCGTACTCATAACCGCATCAGGTCTCAAGGTGAACGACCTCACGGTCAATGGAACAATGTAGGCAAGGAAGTCGGCAAAATGGATCCGTAACCTCGGGAAAAGGATTGGCTACGAGGGCTGGGCACGGGGTCCCGAGTCCGAACCCGTCGGCTGCGGTGCCTTGCTCGAGCTGCTTCAGCGGCGAAGCAGGTCATCTTGCGATGCCGGCCGAGGAGGCAGGAACAGCTCCTTCCGGGGCCTTCCCGGGACGACGAACGGTCGACTTCAGGCTGAAATGCGGACAAGGGGAATCCATTTGTTTAATTAAAACAAAGCATTGCGATGGTCCTGCGGATGCTCACGCAATGTGATTTACGCGATTCTTCTGAATGTCAAAGTGAAGAAATTCAACCAAAGCGGGTAAAGCGGCGGGAGTAACTATGACTCTCTTAAGGTAGCCAAATGCCTCGTCATCTAATTGGTGGCGCATGAATGGATTAACAAGATTCCCCTTGTCCTGTCTACTATCCGGTGAAACCCGATAAGGGAGCAGGCTTGGCGAGAATCGTGAGGGAAAGAAGACCTGTTGAGCTTGACTCTAGTCCGACTTTGTGAAATGACTTGAGAGGTGTAGGATAAGTGGGAGCTCTCGGGCGAAATTGAAATACCACTACTTTTAACGTTATTTTACTTATTCAGTGAATCGGGAGGCGGGGCACGGCCCTCTTTTGGACCCAAGGTCGGCTTGGCCCGCTTACGTCCGAGCAGAAGACATTGTCGGTGGGAGTTTGGTACGGGGCGGCACATACTGTTAAAGATAAGCGGTGTCTAAGATGAGCTCAGCGAGCAATCTCGTGTGGAACAAAAGGGTAAAAGCTCGTTTGATTACGATTTCCGGTGCGAATGACGAACCCGTGAAAGCGTGGCCTATCGATCCTTTAGACCTTGAATTTGAAGCTAGAGGTGTCGGAAAAGTTACCACGAGGGATAAGCGGCTTATGGCGACCAAGCGTTCATAAGCGACGTTGCTTTTGATCCTTGATGTCGGCTCTTCCTATCATTGTGAAGCGAAATTCACCAAGTGTTGGATTGTTCACCCACCAATAGGGAGCGTGGTAGGTTTAGACCGTCGTGAGGCGGAGTTAGTTTACCCTCTTGATGGCAGCGTCATAATAGTAATTCAACCTAGTACGAGAGGAACCGTTGATTCGCACAATTGGTCATCAGCGCTTGGTTGAAAAGCCCGATTGGCTGTGGCTACCGTCTGTTGGATTATGTTGAACGCCTCTCTAAGTGAGAATCCGGGCTAGAAAGCGACATTGGCCGCCCGTCGCGATTGCCGACCAGCGATGGGGCCTTTGGCCCCAAGGGCGATGTCGTAGAGTCTGACGACCCGCGGCGGACAAGTCATGGTAGCCTCCTTGGGCGTAATTCCCACCGGCGGCGGTGTAGAATCCTTCTGCAGAGACGACTTAAATCTGTGACGGGGTATTGTAAGTGGCGAGTGGCCTTGCTGCCCGATCCGGAATTCAGGCCCTTTATTAACCCGATTCGTCCCTCCCGTCTCCTTCAAGATCCACCCTTGTTCTTTTGCCGTCCAGACCACAGGGTCCCCAAGTGGGGACTTAGTGTGAGTTAGTTAAACACTTGGTAGTGCTTAGAAACATAGCTGCATGAGGGTAGTGGTGGTGCAGTCTTGAGGCTCCCAAGTGTTGGCGGCCCAGGCACTTGTTCAATTTTGCCGTCTTTAGTGCCATGCCATACTTCTTGTATTTGTTTTGGGCCATGAAAAAAATTTCTAAGTTAAACACTTGGCGTGCCGCCCCTCGGGAAACATCGCTGTGAGGGCGCGGTGGTGCAGTCTTGAGCTCTCCAAGCCCATTGGCGGCCGGGCACTTGTTCAATTATCTACCGTGCCATCATGCCATATTTCATTCGACTTCTTGTATTTATTTTGGGTAGCGAGAAAAAATTTTCAATTAAAAATACTAAGTGTAAGTGGCGTAAAAAAACTTGCCCCATTTCGGGGCATGTCACGGGAGCCTCGGGCAACATCCATAGCGTAGGCCATCCAGTGGTGAGGTCATCGAGCCAAACATCGGCACCTTGGTGCCTCGGATCTCTTGAGGCGTTAAGCTGAAAAAAGTGTCCTGTTTGGACATCTGAAACTGTCCTGTTTGAGACACATGAATGTCATTGGTAGCACATTGACCAAGTTTTTAGCTCTTTGGGGGAGGTGATATTGAGCGGCCGGGGGTTATCGAGGGCTTTGCCCATGCCCATCGCATGCGGACGTCGGTGCCCCCACCACGGTTAGGTTCCGGCGGTGCTCGGCGATCCATCCGGCGATGATCCGTGAGCCATCCGGGATACACAAGCGTAGCATGAGTCCCTCCCAATCCCAAAAGGTAGAATTGGGACACCGTTACATGTTGGTGCCCAATAGCAGATGAATCGTCCCAAAGGTAGGATTAGGATACTGTTGCATGTCAGGTACCCAACAATGAATAGATCGTCCTGTCCCTCCTTTTGCAACAGAGCCCCGGCACCTTTGGCCCATGGTAGCCTCGTACACCTGTCGGCGTGTGCCATCCGTGGTCTTGAAGGCCATAAGGCTCCGGCCCCTTTGATGTGTCGAACATCGGGCAGCATCGGCACCTTGGTGCATCGGATGTCTTGGGAGGTCGAGCACCAAAGCTAATTTTGGGCCCCGTTGGTGCGAAGCGTCACCACCATAAAGTGTCCTGTTTGAGGACACATGAATGTCGCTTTAGTGCACATTGACCAAGTTTTTTAGCTCTTTAGGGGAGGTGATATTGAGGCGAGCGAGGGGTTGTCGAGAGCCTTGCCACGCCCATTTCATGCCGGACGTCGGTGCCCCCCCCATCGTAGGTTAGGTTCGGTGGTGCTCCGGCGATCCATCCGGCGGTGCTCCCGTGAGCCATCCGAGATACTCAGCAAGCTACAAGTCGTCCCGGTCCCTCCCCCAGGTCCCTCCCCTTTTGAATCATCCCGGTCCCTCCCCTTTTGGAACAAGATCCTCCGGCACCTTGGGCCCTTGGTGCGTCTTGGAGCATCGAGGCTACCTTAGTAACCTGGGGCGTCGATGGTGTGGGAGCATCGGCACATTCTTTGCTGGGCGTGCAGGAGCCTTGGACGCCATCGGCAACCTAGGGCGTTTGTCGTGCGGGAGCCTCGGGCACCATCGGAACCTAGGCCCTTGGTCGTGCGAGAGCCTAGGGCACCATCGGACCCTAGGCCCTGGTCGTGCAGGAGCCTCGGCCACCATCAGCAACCTAGGCGCTTGGTCGTGCAGGAGCCTCGGCCTGCATCAGCAACCTAGGCCCCTGGTCATGCGAGGCCTCGAGGCACCATCGGCACCTAGGCCCTGGTCGTGCAGGAGCCTCGGGCACCATCGGCAACCCTAGGCCCTTGGTCGTGCAGGAGCCTCGGGACCATCGGCACCTAGGCCCTTGGTCGTGCAGGAGCCTCAGCCACCATCAGCACCACCTAGGCCCTTGGATGTGCGGGAGCCTCAGGCACCATCGGCAACCTAGGGCCCTGGTCGTGCAGGGGCCTCGGGCACCATCGGGAACCTAGGCCTTGATCGTGCAGAACCTCGGGCACCATCGGCAACCCTAGGCCTTGATCGTGCACGGAACCTCAGGCACCATCAGCACCTTGGTGCTTGGATGTGCAGGGAGCCTCAGAACACCATCAGCAGCCTCGGCCCTTGGTCGATGCAGGGGAGCCTCGGGCACCACCGGCACCTTGGTGCCTTGGATGTCTGAGGAGCCTCGAGCAGCATTGGCACCTTGGTGCTTGGATGTGCTGGGAGCCTCGGACACCATCGGCAACCTATGACGTTGGGTGTGCAGGTGCCTCGAGCAGCGAGGGGCACCACAGTGGCTCGCGGATGTGCAGAGCTAAAGAAAAGTGTCCCCGTTTGAGGACATACAGATGTTGCTGGTAGCGGATTGACGAGTTTTTAGCTCTTTAAGGGGTAGAGATCCCCCGACGTAAGCCCCCTCCGAACCCGAGGTGGGAGTGCGTCCACGCACCCCAGGAAGTCGGATAGTCCATGATGACTCGTAACGGTGGTGGGTCAATCAGCCAACGCTAGTGGCCAGGGTGATGATTTTCGGCCAGTCAAGCCCGTGCCCATAGAAATGTAGCCAACGACTCGAAGACCGGGTTCCCTATATCGGGCAAAGATCTCTTGGGGTGGCTTATGCATTGCTATGGGCTCGGCTCAACTTGCTTATTCTCCCCGTCATGTTGGGACGCCTTGTGCCTTCAAGTCGGCGACCCATCGGCGCCTTAGCCTTGCCAAGGCCTTGCACGCATTCGAAGCTGCCCGTGACCCCGATGCCAAGTCCCTTTGACGGCAACGGCTCACTGGGGGGCGTAAGTTGAGTTTGTAGGCTTGGTCTTGGCTCGACCAAGTCCCAATGGGATTTTGTCCCTCGTAGTTCTCGTGCCAAGCGTTTGTGGTGTGCCCTCGTTTCATTGTTCCTTCCGCTCCCCTACCAATACATTGGTTGGGTGGGTTGTTGGCCGGTGTGCGTGGGTGCTACCACTAGTACGCAATGGGCATATGAGTGGTGTTTTGGTTGTGTGTGTTAGCGGGCTCCATGCTACCCGCATCGAGCTGTCGAGCCACACTCCTCTTCATGCTCCTTGTTCTGATTGAACCCTAGGGGATGCGATCGAGATCTGTGTTGCGTACCCTAAGCGAGATGGAATTATTGATGTGTTGCCGTCCCTTCTCCATCTCGTGCCCTTTGGGGTGCGTGGTGGACCACAATCGTACCTGTTTCCGAGTGTACCCCACTTAAATCGGTGTGGCCTCGTCGGTGTGCTTGGTGCTCGTTCGTGCTTTCGGATCACGGGAAAATATTTTTGAGAGTAGGGTTTAGGCCCTTGTCTCTCGATGCCTATGCATTTTGTCTCTTGACACGGACGATGCTCGTGCTCCTGTTATAGCCTCTTCGTTGCTCACGCGGCATGTTGAGAGCCATGCGAGATGTCGACGTCGCGGAGGAATACTACACGTTTGATCCTGCCGATGATCATATGCTTGTCTCAAAGATTAAGCCATGCATGTGTGAGAGTATGAACAAATTGAGCGTGAAGCGCGAATGGCTCATTAAATCAGATTATAGTTTGTTTGATGGTATTTGCTGCTCGGATAGCCGTAGTAATTCTAGAGCTAATACGTGCAACAAACCCGACTTCTGGAAGGATGCATTTATTAGATAAAAGGTCGGCATGGGCTTTGCCGTTGCTCACGATGATTCATGATAACTCTGACGGATCGCACGGCCTTTGTGCCTGCGACGCATCATTCAAATTTCTGCCCTATCAACTTTCGATGGTAGGATGGTGGCCCTACTATGGTGGTGACGGGTGACGGAGAATTGGGGTTCGATTAGGAGAGGGAGCACGAGAAACAGCTACCACATCCAAGGAAAGGCGACAGGCGCGCAAATTACCCAATCTGACGACGGGGAGGTAGTGACAATAAATAAACAATACCGGGCTGTATGTGTCTGTAATTGGAATAATTACAATCTAAATCCCTTAACGAGGATCCATTGGAGGACAAGTGCGGTGCCAGCGG
>NW_026440423.1:25000-34684 GCF_025698485.1 Gossypium arboreum
GCGAAGTCCACTGAACCTTATCATTTAGAGGAAGGAGAATCGTAACAAGTTTCCGTGGTGAACCTGCGGAAGGATCATTGTCGAAACCTGCCTGGCAGAACGACCCGTGAACGCGTTGTATACAACATCGGAGGTGGTGTGGGTGCATCGTTGCCTGTCCCCACCCCGCGTGTCGGGCAGCTGGTCTTGTCATCCCTTTTGCCCATTGGGTGGGGTGAGATGTCGGGATCACCTTCTTCGATGCAAAACGAACAAACCCCGGCGCGAATCGCGCCAAATCGAAATGAAAAAAGGCACATCTCTTGTCGCCGCACCGTTCGCGGTGTCGATTATGATGATGTTGTTCTTTTGTCGCAAAGTATATAGAACGACTCTCGGCAACGGATATCTCGGCTCTCGCATCGATGAAGAACGTAGCGAAATGCGATACTTGGTGTGGTTGCAGAATCCGTGAACCATCGGTCTTTGAACGCAAGTTGCGCCCCGATGGGCCGAGGGCACGTCTGCCTGGGTGTCACGCATCGTCGCCCCCATCTAACCCGGGGGATGCGATCGAGGATCTGTGTTGCGTACCTAAGCCGGATGGAATTATTGATGTGTTGCCGTCCCTTCTCCATCTCGTGCCCTTTGGGGTGCGTGGTGGACCCTAATCGTGCCCTGTGTCCAGTGTACTTGCAAATCAGTGTGGCCTCGTCGGTGCCTTTGGTGCTCGTTCAGATACTTTCGGATGCGGAAAATATTTTTTGAGGTAGGGTTTAGGCCCTTGTCTCTCGATACCTATGCATTTTGTCTCTTGACACAGACGATGCTCGTGCTCTGTTATAGCCTCTTCGTTGCTCACGCGGCATGTTGAAACCATGCGATTAACCGGCATCGCGGAGGAATACTACCTGATTGATCCTGCCGGTAGTCATATGCTTGTCTCAAAAGATTAAGCCATGCATGTGTAGTATGAACAAATTCAGGCTGTGAAACTGCGAATGGCTCATTAAATCGATTATAGATTTGTTTGATGGTATTTGCTACTCGGATACTTAGTAGTAATTCTAAACTAATACGTGCAACAAACCCGACTTCTGGAAGGATGGCTATTAGATAAAAAATTAGGCAGGCTTTGCCGTTACTACGATGATTCATGATAACTCGACGGATCGCACGGCCTTTGTGCCGGTGACGCATCATTCAAATTTACGCCCTATAAACTTTCGATGGTAGGATGGTGGCCTACTATGGTGGTGACGGGTGACGGAAATGGGGTTCGATTAGGAGAGGGGCACAGCTTGACTACCACATCCAAGCGAGGCAGCGGTGCAAAGTACCCAATCGACCACGGGGAGGTAGTGACAATAAATAACAATACGGGCTCTATGAGTGCAGTAATTGAAACTAAATTACAATCTATATCCTTAAATGAGGATCCATTGGAGGCAGAATGCGGTTGCCCGGCTGTTGGCATGAATTCGAGCTCAATAAGCATAGATTTAAGTTATTGCGGTTAAAAAGGCTCCTAGTTGGACTTAGGGGGTGGGTCGGCCGGTCCGCCTCACGGTGAGCACCGATCTGCTCGTCCCTCTTGACGGCGATCTTGCTCCACAGCCTTAATTGGCCGGGTCGTTCCTCCACAGCTGTTACTTTGAAGAAAAATTAGAGTGCTCAAAGCGGGCCTACGCTTGTATACATTAGCATGGGATAACATCATAGGATTTCGATCCTATTGTGTTGGCCTTCAGGATCGGAGTAATGATTATGAGGGACAGTCGGGGCATTCGTATTTCATAGTCGGTGAAATTCTTGGATTTATGAAGAGCGAACAAGCTGCGAAAGCATTTGCCAAGGATGTTTTCATTAATCAGAACGAAAGTTGGGGGCTCGAGCGATCGAGATACCGTCCTAGTCTCAACCATAAGCGATGCCGACCGGGGATCGGCGGATGTTGCTTTTAGGACTCATGGCACCTTATGAGAAATCAAAGTCTTTGGGTTCCGGGAGTATGGTGTAAGGCTGAAACTTAAAGGAATTGACGGAAGGGCACCACGAGGAGTGGAGCCTGCGGCTTAATTGACTCAACACGGAAACTTACGAGGTCGGACATAGTAAGGATTAGCCGGTGAGAGCTCTTTCTTGATTCTATGGGTGGTGGTGCATGGCCGTTCTTAGTTGGTGGAAGCGATTTATGCAGTTAATTACGTTATGAACGAGACCTCAACTGCTAACTAGCTACACGGAGGTGATCCTACGTGGCTAGCTATAGAGGGACTATGGCCTTTTAGGCCACGGAAGTTTGAGGCAATAACGGTGCTGTGATGCCCTTAGATGTTACTGGGCATACGCGCTACTACGATGTATTCAGCGAGTCTATAGCCTTGGCCGACAGGCCCGGTAATCTTTGAAATTTCGCCGTGATGGGGATAGATCATTGCAATTGTTGGTCTTCAACGAGGAATTCCTAGTAAGCGCGAGTCATCATTTCGCGTTGACTACGTCCACCGCCCTTTGTACACACCGCCCGTCGCTCCTACCGATTCAGATGGTCCGGTGAAGTGTTGGATCGCGGCGGCGTGGGCGGTTCGCTGCCCGCGACGTCGCGAAAGTCCAGCTGAACCTTATCATTTAGAGGGAAGGAGAAGTCGTAACAAGGTTTCCGTAGAGTGAACTGCGGAAGGATCATTGTCGAAACCTGCCTAGCGAGCGACCGTGAACGCGTTGTATACAACATCGGAGGTGGTGTGGGTGCATCGTTACTGTCCCCACCCCGCGTGTCGGGCGGCTGGTCTTGTCATCCCTTTTGCCCATTGGGTGGGGTGAGATGTCGGGATCACCTTCTTCGATGCAAAACAGACAAACCCCGGCGCGAATCGCGCCAGGAATCGAAATGAAAAAGGGACACATCTCTTGTCGCCGCACCGTTCAGTAGTGTCGATGCCAGATGATGTTGTTCTTTTGTCGCAAAGTATATGAACGACTCTCGACAGCGGATATCTCGGCTCTCGCATCGATGAAGAGCGTGGCGAAATGCGATACTTGGTGTGAATGCGAGAATCCGTGAACCATCAGTCTTTGAGCGCAAGTTGCGCCCCAAGCCATTAGGCGAGGCACGTCTGCTGGGTGTCACGCATCGTCGCCCCATCTAACCCCGATCCCTCGGGACTCGGTTGGACCGCAGGCGGAAATTGGCCTCCGTGCGCTCCACGACCCAGCGGTTGGCCTAAATTCGAGTCCTCGGCGACATAATCGTCGCGACGATCGGTGGTAATCTTTGCAAGCAACCTCGTTGGTCGTGCGCGTTAAATCGATCGAGACCATTAAACCCTTTCGGCATCGCATCGCGACTTGGTCGGCGAGGATTACCCGAGTTTAAGCATATCAATAAGCGGAGGAAAGAAACTTACGGGATTCCCCTAGTAACGGCGAGCGAGCCGGAAAAGCCCGAAGCGAGAATCGGGCGCCACCGGCGTTCGAGGTGTGGTCTGGAGAAGCGTCCTCAGCGGCGGACCGGGCCCAAGTCCACAGGAAAGGGCGCGGGAAGGTGAAAGCCCGTCGTGCCGGACCTGTCGCACCATGAGAGTGCGTCTGACGAAGTCAGGTTGTTTGGGAATGCAGCCCTAATCGGGCGGATAAATTCCGTCCAAAGGCTAAATCTGGTGAGAGCAGATGGCGAACAAAATCTGCATGAGGAAAGATGAAAAGGACTTTGAAAAGAGAGTCAAGAGTGCTTGAAATTGTCGGGAGGGAAGCGGATGGGGGCCGGCGATCGCCCCGGTCGGATGTGGAGCGGCGAGGCCGGTCCGCCGATCGGCTCGGGCATGGACCGACCCGGGTGCGTGGCGCTGGCCCAAGCCGGGGCCTTTGATCGCTGTGGAGCGTCGTCGCCTCGATCGTGGGATCCGCGCGCCGTCTCGGCGTGCTTGGCACCTGCGTGCTCCGGGCGTCGACTGCGGGCTCCCCATTCGGCCCGTCTTGAAACCACGGACCAAGGAGTCCGACATGTGTGCGAGTCAGCGGGCTGAAAACCCGTAAGGCGTAAGGAAGCTGATTGGCGGGATCCCTCACGGGTGCACCGACCGACCTTGATCTTACGAGAAGGGTTCGAGTGAGCATGCTGTCGGGACCGAAAGATGGTGAACTATGCAGGCGGGGCGAAGCGGAGAAACTACTGGTGGAGGCCGCGGCGATCTTGACGATGCAAATCGTTCGTCGACTTGGGTATAAGGCGAAAGACTAATCGAACCGTCTAGTAGCTGGTTCCTCAGAAGTTTCCCTCGGGGATGGTGGAGCCCTTAGCGAGTTCTATCGGGTAAAGCCAATGATTAGAGGCATCGGGAGCGCAACGCCCTCGACCTATTCTCAAACTTTAAATAGGTAGGACGGTGATGGTGCCCGTTGAGCCGCGCCCGGAATCGAGCTCAAGTGGGCCATTTTTGGTAAGCAGGCCAGCGTCTTGGGATGAGCCGGAGCCGGGTTCTGATTGCCCAGCGCAGCGCTAACCTAGAACCCACAAAGGGTGTTGGTCGATTAAGACAGCGGGGACGGTGGTCATGGAAGTCGAAATCCGCTAAGGAGTGTGTAACAACTCACTGCCGAATCAACTAGCCCGAAAATGGATGGCGCTTAAGCGCGCGACCTATACCCGGCCGTCCCGGGGCGAGAGCCGAGCCCGATGGTAGGAGGGCGCGGCGGTCGCCATAAAACCAGGGCGGCGTGAGCAGGAGGAAGCGGCCGTCGGTGCCAGATCTTGGTGGTAGTAGCAAATATTCAAATGAGAACTTTGAAGGCGAAGAGGAAAGGTTCCATGTGAGCAGCACTTGCACATGGGTTAGTCGATCCTAGAGGATGGGGAAGCCCGTCCGATAGCGTTCAGCGCGAGCTTCGAAAGAATCGGGTTAAAATTCTGAAGCAGGATGCGGCGGTGGTGCAACGCGTTAGAGTCCGGAGGCGTCGGCGAGGGAGCTCGGGAAGAGTTATCTTTTTGTTTAACAGCCTGCCACCTGGAAACGGCTCGACCCGGAGGTAAGATCCGGCACAGCCGGAAGAGCACCCTTGCGTCGGCGTGGTGTCGGTGCGCCCGTGCGTATGAAAATCCGGAGGACCGAGTGCCGTCCGCGCCGGTCGTACTCATAACACTTATCGGGTCTCAAGGTGAACGACCTACGGTCAATGGAACAATGTAAGCAGGGAAATCGGCAAAATGGATCCGTAACCTCCGGAAAAAGATTGGCTCGAGAAATTTGGGCACGGGGTCCCAGTCCCGAGGACCCGTCGGCTGCCGGTGCACTGCTTTCATTTGCCATAAAGCGCGAGCGAGATGCCGCGTCTTGGCCAGGAGACGGGCTGGCGAGCAGCGCTCCTGCCGGGGCCTTCCCGAGCGACGAGCGATCGACTTGAGGCTGAAAGTGCGGACAAGGGAATCCGACATTTTTAATTAAAACAAAGCATTGCGATGCTCCACTGGATGCTTTACGCAATGTGATATACACTTGGTCTTTCACGAATGTCAAAGTGAAGAAATTCAACCAAGCGGCGGGTAATTGGCAATGGGGTAACTATGACTCTCTTAAGGTAGCCAAATGCCTCGTCATCTAATTAGTAGCGCGCATGAATGGATAATGAGATTCCCATCTGTCTACTATCGGTGAAACCACGGCCAAGGAGAGCGGGCTTGGCGAGAATCAATGAGGGAGAAGACCACAGTGAGCTTGACTCTGATGTCAGACTTTGTGAAAATGACTTGAGAGTGTAAGATAAGTTAGGAGCTCTCGCGGTAGTGAAATACCACTACTTTTAACGTTATTTTACTTATTCCAGGTGAATGGGAGCGCGGGCACTGACCTCTCTTTGGACCCAAGGTCGGCGTCGGTAGGCCGATCGGCGGAAGACATTGTCGGTGGGGGAGTTTGGGCGGGGCGGCACATCATTAAAAAGATAACGCGGTGTCCTAGATGAGCTCAACGAGCAAAATCTCGTGTGGAACAAAGGGTAAAAAGCTCGTTTGATTCGATTTCCGTCGAATCGAACGTGAAAGCGTGGCCTATCGATCCTTTAGACCTTGGAATTTGAAGCTAGGGTGTCGGTTACCACGGGGATCGGCTTTGGCGAAGCGTTCATGCGTTGCTTTTTGATCCTTGATGTGGCTCTTCCTATCATTGTGAGCGAATTCACCAAGTGTTGGATTGTTCACCCCAATAGGGAGCGTGAGTGGGTTTAGGCCGTCGTGAAGCGGTTAGTTTACCCTCTTGATGGCGCGTCGCATAGTAATTCAACCTAGTGAGAGGAACGTTGATTCGCACAATTGGTCATCGCGCTTGGTTGAAAAACGTGAGCTCCGTGCTGTTGGATTATGGTGAAGCGCCTCAAGTGAATCCGGCTAGAAGCGCGCCCGTCGCCCGATTCCGACCAGGATGGGGCCTTTGGCCCCAAGGGCCGTGTGGATCGGCGGCCGGCCGGACAAATCGGGCGCCTCCTTGGGCGTAATTCCCCGGCGGGTAGAATCCTTGGAGCGACCAATCCGCGGGGGTATTGTAAGTGGCGAGTGGCCTTCTGCCACGATCCTTGAATTGACCCTTTAAAACCGATTAATCCCTCCCATCTCCTTCGATCCACCCTTGTTCTTTTGCGTCCGCCACAGGGTCCCCAAGTGGGGGACTTAGTGTAAGGAGTTAGTTAAACACTTGGCGTCTCCGGAAACATGGCTGCTGGGGCCGTGGTGGTCTGGTCTGAGCTCCCAAGTGTTGGGGCCGGGCACTTGTTCAATTTTACTGCGTGCCGTGCCATGCCATCCATACTTCTTGTATTTGTTTTGGGATGAGAAAAAATTTCTAAGTTAAACATTGGCGTGCCGCCCCAAAGGCTTTCTCCTGGGGGTGGTGGTCGTCTGACCCCCAATTGTTGGCGGCAGACACTTGTTCAATTATCTAGTGCCATCATGCCATATTTCATTCGACTTCTTGTATTTCTTTTGGGCCAGAAAAAATTTTCAATTAAAATACTAAGTGTAAGTGGCGTAAAAAAACTTGCCCCATTTGAGGCTGTCACGGGAGCCTCGGGCAACATCCATAGCGTAAGCCATCCGTGGTGAGGTCATCAGAACAACTCGGCACCTTGGTGCCTCGGATCTCTGAGGCGTTGGGCTGAAAAAAGTGTCCTTTTGGACATTGAAACTGTCACTGTTTGGACACATGAATGTCAGGGTAGCACATTGACCAAGTTTTTTAGCTCTTTAGGGAGAGGTGATATTGACGGCGAGGGGTTATCGAGCCTTGCCCATGCCCATCGCATGCGGACGTCGGTGCCCCCACCAGGTTAGGTTCCGGTGCTCGAGCGATCCATCCGGCGATGATCCGTGAGCCATCCGGGATACCAAGCGCATGAGTCCCTCCCCAATCCCAAAAGGTAGAATTCGGATCCGTTACATGTTTACCCAATAATGAATGAATCGTCCCAAAGGTAGGATTAGGATACCGTTGCATGTCGGTACCCAACAATGAATGAATCGTCCTGTCCCTCCCCTTTTTAACAGAGCCCCGGCACCTTTGGCCCATGGTAGCCTCGTACACTTCGGCGTGTGCCATCCGTGGTCTGGGGCCATGGTACCAGGCCCCTTTGATGTGGAGCATCAGGCGCCGGCACCTTGGTGCATCGGATGTCGGGAGGTCGAGCACCAAAAGCTAATTTTGGGCCCGTTGGTGCGAACGTCGGCACCATAAAGTGTCCTGTTTGGACACATGAATGTCGCTTTGGTAGCACATTGACCAAGTTTTTTAGCTCTTTGGGGAGGTGATATTGAAGCGAGCAGGGGTTGTCGAGGCCTTGCCCCATTTCATGCCCGGCGTCGGTGCCCCCCCCGGTTAGGTTCCGCGGTGCTCGGTGATCTATCCGGATGCTCCGGACCATCCGGTGCTCCGTGAGCCATCCGAATATCAGCAAGCTACAAGTCGTCCGGTCCCTCCCAGGTCCCTCCTTTTGAATCATCCGGTCCCTCCCTTTTGGAACAAGATCCTCCGGCACCTTGGGCCCTTGTGGTCTTGGGCAGGCCCCCGGTAACCTAGGGCGTCGATGGTGGGGGCATCGGCACATTCTTTGGGGCGTCTTGGGCCTTGGGCGCCCGAAACCTAGGCCCTTGGTGTGGGGGCCTCGGCACCCCGGAACTGGCGCGGGGTGCGGAGCCTCCACCAGCCGGGCCCGGTTTGGGAGCCTCGCCACCATCGGCAAAGGCCCTTGGTGGTCGGGAGCCTCGGGCCCCCCGGCACCTGGCCCGGGGGTGTGCAGGGGGAGCCTCGGGCTTGGCACCTTGGGCTTGGTGTGAGGCCTCGGGACCATCGGCCCTGGGGCCCTGGTGTCGGGAGCCTCGGGCCCATCGGACCTAGGCCCTTGGTGTCAGGGGCCTGGGCCATCGGCACCTAGGCCCCCGTCGTGGGGGCCTCGGCACCAGGACCCTAGGCCCTTGGATGTCGGGGACCTCGGGCACCATGGCCCTGGCCCCTGGTGTCGGGAGCCTCGGGCACCATCGGCACTTTGGTGCTTGGATGTCGGGCCTCGAACCCATCGCAACCTCGGCCCGGTGGTGCGGGACCTCGGGCCCCTCCACCTTGGTGCCTTGGATGTCTGGGACCTCGAGCAACTTGGCACCTTGGTGCTTGGATGTGGGGGCCTCGGACACCATCGGCAACCCTAGGCGTTGGTGTGCGGGTGCCTCGGCGGGGGGCACCCGGTGGCTCGGATGTCGGCTAAAAAAAGTGTCCCCGTTTGGACATCGAATGTTGCGGTAGCATTGGAAGTTTTTAGCTCTTTAAGGGTGAGATCCGGCCCCGCCCCCCTCGCCAGGTGGGGTGCGTCCCCCCCCGGTCGGATATCCAAACTCCCACGGTGGTGGGTCAATCCCGGCGCTAGTGGGGGGTGATGATTTCGGCGGTCAAGCCCGTGCCCATAGAAATGTAAACGACTTCAAGACCGGGTTCCTATATCGGGCAAAGATCTCTTGGGGTGGCTTTGCATTGCTTGGGCTCGAGCTAACTTCCCATTCTCCCCGTCATGTGGGACGCCTTGTGCCTTCAATCGGCGACCCCGGCCTTGGCCTTGCCGCCGCAGAAGTCCCGTGACGTCCAAGTCCTTTGGCGGCACGGCTCCGGGGGCGTAAGTTGAGTTTAGGCTGGTCTTGGCTTGACCAAAATCCCAATGGGATTTTGTCCCTCGTAGTTCTCGTGCCAGCGTTTGTGGTGTGCCCTCGTTTCATTGTTCCTTCCGCTCCCTACCAATACATTGGTTGGGTGGGTTGATGGCGGGTGCGTGGGTGCTACCACTTAAATGGGCATATGTGGTGTTTTGGTTGTGTGTTTGGCGGGCTCCATTGTCAGGCCACACTCCTCTTCATCTCCTTGTTCTAATTGAACCCGGGATGCGATCAGGATCTGTGTTGCGTACCTAAGCGGATGGAATTATTGATGTGTTGCCGTCCCTTCTCCATCTCGTGCCCTTTGGGGTGCGTGGTGGACCAATCGTGCCCTTTCCCAGTGTCCCCCTTAATCGTGTGGCCTCGTCGGTGCTGGTGCTCGTTCGTGCTTTCGGATCGGAAAATATTTTTTGAGAGTAGGGTTTAGGCCCTTGTCTCTCGATGCCTATCATTTTGTCTCTTGACACGGAGATGCTGTGCTCATGCCTCCGTTGCTCCGCGGCATGTTGAACCCAATGCGA
>NW_026440424.1:0-2500 GCF_025698485.1 Gossypium arboreum
ATTTCAAACAATTTACATGATACATCAGGCCGCTCTTTTATAGGTATAGAATTTAATGATTCTTAAGATAATTTGTTGTGGTCATTTGAGTTGTTAATTTGTTAATAGTAATAAAGAGAATAACGAATAGAAAGTAATGGCTTGGCTCGTGGATAAACGACCAATCCCCGGTAGAAGAGAAGGTTCCATTGGAACTATTATTTATTTCAGGGTGTCTTGTCTCTCTTTTTTTTTACTTAAAAAAAAAGAGAGAGAGAGAGGAAGTGCAAACAGAAATGGCAAGAAGATATTGGAACATAAATTTGGAAGAGATGTTGGAAGCAGGAGTTCATTTTGGTCATGGTACTAGGAAATGGAATCCTAGAATGGCGCCATATATCTCTGCAAAACGTAAGGGTATTCATATTACAAATCTGACTAGAACCGCTCGTTTTTTATCAGAAGCTTGTGATTTAGTTTTTGATGCAGCAAGTAAGGGAAAACAATTCTTAATTGTTGGTACCAAAAATAAAGCCGCTGATTCGGTGGCGCGGGCTGCAATAAGGGCTCGGTGTCATTATGTTAATAAAAAATGGCTCGGTGGTATGTTAACAAATTGGCCCACTACAGAAACGAGGCTTCATAAGTTCAGGGACTTGAGAACAGAACAAAAGACGGGGGGACTCAACCGTCTTCCGAAAAGAGATGCAGCTATGTTGAAGAGACAATTATCTCGCTTGCAAACATATCTGGGCGGGATTAAATATATGACGAGATTGCCTGATATTGTAATCATCGTTGATCAGCAAGAAGAATATACGGCTCTGCGAGAATGTATCACTTTGGGAATTCCAACAATTTGTTTAATCGATACAAATAGCGATCCCGATCTCGCAGATATTTCGATTCCAGCAAATGATGACGCTATAGCTTCAATTCGATTAATTCTTAACAAATTAGTAGTCGCAATTTGTGAGGGTCGTTCTAGCTATATACGAAATCCTTGATTAATAATAAGATAAATAAATTCTTTTTTGGAACTACATAGATCTATGGAACTTTTTTGGAACTACATAGATCTATGGAATCGGTTAATATATCCTGAATCGCACAAAAGAGATAAAAAAACTGTGAATATTGTGTGATTAGTTTCGTCGGTGTCAAAATATAGAATTTGAGTAGGCAAGAGAAGATTGAATCAAAATAATTCCTTTTTTTTAAGTAAAGTTCTATTTCTGTCAGAGGGCAATATGAATGGTATATCAAACGCACTAAACGGGTTATACGATATCTCTGGTGTGGAAGTAGGCCAACATTTCTATTGGCAAATAGCAGGTTTCCAAGTCCATGCCCAAGTACTTATTACCTCTTGGGTTGTAATTGCTATCTTATTAGGTTCCGCCGTTATCGCTGTTCGGAATCCACAAACCATTCCAACCGCCGGTCAAAATTTCTTCGAATATGTTCTTGAATTCATTCGAGACGTAAGCAAAACTCAGATTGGAGAAGAATATGGTCCATGGGTTCCCTTTATTGGAACTATGTTTCTATTTATTTTTGTTTCTAACTGGTCGGGTGCTCTGTTACCTTGGAAAATCATACAATTACCTCATGGAGAGTTAGCCGCACCCACGAATGATATAAATACTACTGTTGCTTTAGCTTTACTCACGTCAGTAGCATATTTCTATGCGGGTCTTTCAAAAAAAGGATTGGGGTATTTCAGTAAATACATTCAACCCACTCCAATTCTTTTACCTATTAACATTTTAGAGGATTTCACAAAACCCTTATCACTTAGTTTTCGACTTTTCGGGAATATATTAGCTGATGAATTAGTAGTTGTTGTTCTTGTTTCTTTAGTACCTTCAGTCGTCCCTATACCTGTCATGTTCCTTGGATTATTTACAAGTGGGATTCAAGCTCTTATTTTTGCAACTTTAGCTGCGGCTTATATAGGCGAATCCATGGAGGGTCATCATTGACTAGTTTTTGTTTTTGAAATAGTCTAGCCCTTTTTTAGCTTAGCTTGGTCCAATCCAATGTATGCGCAACTCAAGATAATCTACTTACTTAGGGACCATAAATATACAAATACGACGATCTAGAGTAATAACAAAAAAGATTACGATATTAGAGAATTGTAATAAAAAAAGGAAAGAGATCTAATTGAAAAGATCTTTTTCCTAAAATTCAGGGTTGGTCCATTTTTTTTATTACTTATATTTATATCATATTTACCTTCGATCAATATTATCCGATCAATATTATCTTTATCTTGATATTGTTTTTGTTTATTCAATTTCAATATTATGAGTCCTAATTAGAATAGGAATTCTTATGGTATCAATTTAGGGTCTATGATTTTAAAAAAGCTGTTCTTTATATAGATATAGAATGATTCCCATTTCAGTCGATTTCTTCATTCAATTCAATGATTGACCAAAAGAAATTTTTTTTTTCATAAATAATAAAATAAATTGCATGAACTTAGCTCAATCAAATACTGATATTGATGTTT
>NW_026440424.1:7500-12500 GCF_025698485.1 Gossypium arboreum
AAAAAAAGAAATAAATAAAATAGAATATAAATAAGATAAAGATAAGGCAGGAACGAAATGAAATAAGAATTTGGCCCATAACATCTATGTTAGCTTTTCTGTCTGAATGCATTCAAAACAATTCGCTTTCTAGATGATCCTTCTAGAAGAATGGGATTAGAATAGAACAATTTTTCTAGTTACTTCGTTCTCTATTTCTATTTGAGAAAATCCTTAGGAAAAGCATTTTGTTTCCGCCGAGCTAAAACAAGATGTAAATGTCTCTAGTAAACCAAAGTTATCGTTTAATAGCTATTTTGCTTCAATCTATCCCATCAAAAAAATTGAAGATTTAGTTACGATTAGAAATACACTTTTCTATCTTTATCCATGGATCTTTTCCTCATACTTATTCAATTGGAAGTATTGATCCAATTGAAAAAAAAATTTATGTTTCGTAATTTCATAATCCAATTTTTCAATTTTTAGTTAGAATATAATTTTAAAATTATATTTAATTGGCCCTTGGATCCAAATCACGAGAATGTATATTCTTCCTCAAATCTTTCGTTGAGAGGTAAAGTTAAATCCTTTTAAGAAATAAAGTTTTTGCTCGGAATATGAATCAAACCGAGGGACCCCTTAACTCTTAGGGGGATTAATAGAACGAATCACACTTTTACCACTAAACTATACCCGCTACAATGCGATTATTGTATTTATTGTATATTTATTGTATATAAATATAAAGGGACCCTTTGTCAAACAGGGGAATTGGGCGTAATCAAGATAGGATTACAAGATAGGAGCCTAAAAAATCCTGAAAATTAGGGCCTTGCCACCTTTTGTCAGAAGACTTGTGTTATAGGATTTTGATAGACAGGATTCGACAAAAGGACTTAGTCATAACATAAATAACATAAAAATGGATTGTGCAAAATCCATAGTTTTTTTATTATTTATTCTAGTTATTCTAGTAAAATAAAAATAAATGGAAATAAAAGAAATAGGAAGAAAGAAAAAGAATAGAAATAATATTTTGATTCTATATCATAGGAACGGAAATAGGACTTCTTCCGCTTCTGATTGTTGATTCAATGCAATAACAAGATTTTTTTGTTACAACAAGCCAGATCGCAGAATCATAGAAAAAATGAGTTATTTGAGTTGAAAATAAAAAAATGAGCCCGGCCGGGTACTGCCCAGGCCGGTCCGTGGAAATTGGAAATTGAAAAGTCCCTTTTGCGCGAAATCAAAGCGATATTCTTTCTTTTTTTGTTATTTGAGATATTTCTTTAGAGCCATTGTTTTATTTAAAATATAAATGATATAGAATATAATATAAATGAAATGGAATTACTGATAAAAGTTCTATATCTCTATAGAAAAGTTGGATATAGCTATATAATCAATCTATCTAATAATAATAAAATTTAGAATCTATATATCTATGGATTAATAATACTCTATATAGATAAATAATAATCTATATAACATAATCTATATAACAAAGTAAAAAGGGCTTTTTTCAAGCCTTTCTTTTTGCGTGCTGTAACATAGTAATTATCTTTTCTCAATTAGGAGAGATGGCTGAGTGGACTAAAGCGTCGGATTGCTAATCCGTTGTGCGAGTTATTCGTACCGAGGGTTCGAATCCCTCTCTTTCCGTTTCGGTTTTTGGTAGTGGAATAGATCAAATCCTAATACCATTTCTAAAAATGAAGCAAGGAACTCTCCCTTTTTTATTCTTCGCGTCCAGGATTACGTCCCGGATCATTAGATAGGAATCCGAAGATGAAGAGAGAAACAAAGAATATTACTACGGTGTAAACAAAGAGTTTAAGAGTAAGCATTACACAATCTCCAAGAGCATTTTTTTGGAAAAAAGAGAATAGATTCCCCGTTTTTATACCACATATCCTATTTTGTTTTGATTTTGACACCAAGAAATAAAGTGATTTCTAGAATTTCTAGAAATCCAAAAGAATTTTCAGAAATTCACTTGTAATAAGAGTTGAGTTTTTCATTACAAAAAAAATTCTTTCATACCAACAATTATATATTGTGGCGGACTCTAATCTAAATAGGGTTCTTCGGCGAAAAGGGTCAGAATGAGGAAATGGGATGATCCCGATTTATCAGGGCTATCCAAGAATTTCAATCTTTGAATTGAGGGTTCGTTCATAGTGTAAGACTTATCTGATCTTTTCAATTGTTAGAATTTTTTTTTTCTTGAATCACTCATGAATTTTTCTAGGACAGTATTAAGGATCTCATCGAAAACTTACAGCAGCTTGCCAAACAAAGGCTAAGAGAAAAAAGAGAACAGGTATTACTGGCATAAAATCTACGATTGGATTCAAAAAAGCATAGGCCTCGGGCAATTTGGCGAATAAAAAACTACTCAAAAAAAGGGCAGAATTAAAACAGATACAAATCAAATTAAATATATTAAGCATAACAAAATATTTTTCTTGGAGATAATTTTGATTGAGTTATTAATATGTTTTTTGATATAAGTAAAAAAAATGAAGAAAGGAAAATAAGGCAAACTAAACAATACTTCTTTGAACTCACCCAATCAAAAAGCCTTCAATTCTTACAAGAGAATAGAAGAAATCATACTTTCATACAATATCTTAATTGAATTCTATGTAATGATCAATAAATTCGATTTAATTCTCTATCCATACGTGCAAAAATCGTAACAAGAATCTATTCCATAGCTATAGCTATTTGGAACTGGAATTGACGAACAAGGAATACCATATTAGTGTTTAGTAGTTTCAAATAGAAATCTAAATGGGGCGTGGCCAAGTGGTAAGGCAACGGGTTTTGGTCCCGCTATGCGGAGGTTCGAATCCTTCCGTCCCAGAGCATACTCTATTTATATATCAGAATAACCATATCCGAATCTAAATTGCTCTTTTTTTGTTTTTAATAACCTTCTTTCTAACAGTCAAGTATTGGAGAAAATGTGATTCTTGCTTTTGATTTTTAATGATTTCTTAAGATTGGCACTCGAACAACTGTGAGATTGCTGGATCTATTCTACCGAGTTATTTGATCTATCGGGTTATTTGAAGATGCACGGTAGATTCAAAAAGATTAGTTTATTTGTGTTATTTATAATATTCGTGATATTATTAGTATTTTCGTAATATTATTATTAATGATATTCTTTATTTTTATTTTTTTTTTATTAGAATCGAAAAGTTTAATTAGAATAGAAAAGTATAATAAAAGTTTAAAAAAATAAAAAAATATTGCATTCAGACAATCATACAATATGGGGTAGTTTGAATTCTTATTGAGGCTTTTTCTTCCTAAATTATTTATTTATTTCATATAGCATATAGAAGGAAATTGATTTCATATAGAAAGTATAGATAGATTACTATGTATCGACTGAACCAATGACTATTCATGATTCCATAATTGAATCAATGCTCCAAACTAGAGGAATGTTATGGTAAAACTTCGTTTGAAACGATGTGGTAGAAAGCAACGTGCGACTTGAAGGACATGATCAGCTGTGGATGTCAAAACCCACCACTTTCCGTTATGTAGAAATGAAGGTGCTTTTTGCTCGACATCCTTTGTTCTATTATAATCCGTCTTTTTGTTGGGTTGTAATGTAAATAGTACAGGATGGAGCTCGAAGAGAAACATCCATTTTTCAGGGGCAAGGATCTAGGGTTAGTTAATGGAAATCAATAAGTTGGAACAACTTCGTAAGTCTATTTGTGATATAGAAATCGAAAGGATCCGATTCAAACTATTTTCAAATCAAAAAGAAAAGTTGTTGGAATTGGTAAAACTCTTTCGATCAAAAGTGTATCATGCGGGAATTAATCGTTCATATGATTCTTTGATAGAAAAAAAGAGAGAAAAAAGGGCATGTTGCTGCCATTTTTGAAATGATTTAATATCGCCGAAGTAATGTTTAAACCCAATGATTCAAGGCAAAGATAAAAGATCCTAGAACAAGGAAATACCCTTTTCCATTTTCTCAACAACTAGATTAAAATGAAGAATCGAAATAGATTCTAAGCGAGACAAACAAAAAAGGGGTTAGAGACCACTCAATAAAAGAATGCCTAAGGTTTTTTTTGAGCATTTTGAGAGTTATTTGACTTGAGTTATGAGAGTACGAATGCTTTTTCTTCTTTTTTTTTCGAAAAAAAAGACGAGGTTAAATGTCTAATTGATTTGCTGGTTTATGGATCTTTTTGACATGCTAATTCCATACATTATAATTCCATACATAGACATAACTTTAAATTAATCATTTTTTTCTCGAGCCGTACGAGGAGAAAACTTCTTATACGTTTCTAGGGGGGGGGTATTATTTAACTACATCTATCCCAATGAGCCGTTTATCGAATCGTTGCAATTGATGTTCGATCCCGAAGAGAGGAAGAGATCTTCGAAAAGTGGGTTTTATGATCCGATAAATAATCAAACCTATTTAAATGTTCCCGCCATTCTCTATTTCCTTGAAAAGGAGCTCAACCCACAGCAACTGTTCATGATATTTTAAAGAAGGCGGGGTTTTACAGAACTTACTCTTAATCAAACAAAATTCACTTAATGAAATCCAAAAAGAGGTGTGGATGATTCATATCTAGCTTTGTATAAATTTTTCTTTATTATTTCCTCCCCCCTCTTTTGGTCTATTCAGACTTTTCTTTTTTAAAAATTTATTATTCGTATTTCTTATTCCTTTGCTACTATAGAATATTGCTACTATAAAATATAGAATACCGTGTTCTATAACAACAAAACCCGATTTTATTGAGCCAATTTTATTGAGAGAAAATAGAGAGAAAAAGGATCAAGTGAATAAATGAAGTAATTGCATTTAAACATTTACAAAACAACATAAAATAAGATAAAAAAAAGATAAAATAACATATAACATATAAAAAGAAAATATTAATAATTAATAATAATTAATAAAAAAAATAAAAAAAATGAATTCTATTTTTTTCATTGTATTTTTTGTAGGCTTTTTTATA
>NW_026440424.1:25000-30000 GCF_025698485.1 Gossypium arboreum
GAAAAGAAAATGTTCCATACTAATGGATTCGGGTCCATAACCGTGGGTTCCAATGCACGAGATCTTGTAGCACTTACCAATGAGGCCCTATCGATTAGTATTACACAGAAGAAATCAATTATAGACACTAATACAATTAGATCTGCTCTTCATAGACAAACTTGGGATTTGCGATCCCAGGTAAGATCGGTTCAGGATCATGGGATCCTTTTCTATCAGATAGGAAGGGCTGTTGTACAAAATGTACTTCTAAGTAATTGCCCCTTAGATCCTATATCTATCTATATGAAGAAGAAATCATGTAACGAAGGGGATTCTTATTTGTACAAATGGTACTTCGAGCTTGGAACGAGCATGAAGAAATTAACGATACTTCTTTATCTTTTGAGTTGTTCTGCCGGATCGGTCGCTCAAGACCTTTGGTCTCTACCCGGACCCGATGAAAAAAATGGGATCACTTCTTATGGGTTCGTTGAGAATGATTCTGATCTAGTTCATGGCCTATTAGAAGTAGAAGGCGCTCTGGTGGGATCCTCACGGACAGAAAAAGATTGCGGTCAGTTTGATAATGATCGAGTGACATTGCTTCTTCGGTCCGAGCCGGGGAATCCCTTATATATGATGCAAAATGGATCTTGTTCTATCGTTGATCAGAGAAATCTCTATGAAAATACGAATCGGAGTTTGAAGAAGGGGAAGGAGAAGGAGTACTCGACCCGCAACAGATAGAGGAGGATTTATTCAATCACATAGTTTGGGCTCCTAGGATATGGCGCCCTTGGGGCTTTCTATTTGATTGTATCGAAAGGCCAAATGAATTGGGATTTCCTATTGGGCCGGGTCATTTCAGGGCAAGCGGATCATTTATGATGAAAAGGATGAGCTTCAAGAGAATGATTCGGCGTTCTTGCAGAGTGGAACCATGCAGTACCAGGCACGAGATAGATCTTCCAAAGAACAAGGCTTTTTTCGAATAAGCCAATTCATTTGGGATCCTGCGGATCCACTCTTTTTCCTATTCAAAGATCAGCCCTTTGTCTCTGTGTTTTCACACCGAGAATTCTTTGCAGATGAAGAGATGTCAAAGGGGCTTCTTACTTCCCAAACAGATCCTCCTACATCTATATATAAACGCTGGTTTATCAAGAATACGCAAGAAAAGCACTTCGAATTATTGATTCATCGCCAGAGATGGCTTAGAACCAATAGTTCATTATCTAATGGATTTTTCCGTTCTAATACTCCATCCGAGAGTTATCAGTATTTATCAAATAACAAAATTTTGTTCTTGGAGATAATTTTGATTGAGTTATTAATATGTTTTTTGATATAAGGAAAAAAAATGAAAGGAAAATAAGGCAGACTAAACTTCTTTGAACTCACCCAATCAAAAGCCTTCAATTCTTACAAAGAATAGAAGAAATCATACTTTCATACAATATCTTAATTGAATTCTATGTAATGATCAATAAATTCGATTTAATTCTCTATCCATACGTGCAAAATCGTAACAAGAATCTATTCCATAGCTATAGCTATTTGGAACTGGAATTGACGAACAAGGAATACCATATTAGTGTTTAGTAGTTTCAAATAGAAATCTAAATGGGGCGTGGCCAAGTGGTAAGGCAACGGGTTTTGGTCCCTTATGCGGGGTTCGAATCCTTCCGTCCCAGAGCATACTCTATTTATATATCAGAATAACCATATCGAATCTAAATTGCTCTTTTTGTTTTTAATAACCTTCTTTCTAACAGTCAAGTATTGGAGAAAATGTGATTCTTGCTTTTGATTTTAATGATTTCTTAAGATTGGCACTCGAACAACTGTGAGATTGCTGGATCTATTCTACCGAGTTATTTGATCTATCAGGGTTATTTGAAGATGCACGGTAGATTCAAAAGATTATTTATTTGTGTTATTTATAATATTCGTGATATTATTAGTATTTTCGTAATATTATTATTAATGATATTCTTTATTTTTATTTTTTTATTAGAATCGAAAAGTTTAATTAGAATAGAAAAGTATAATAAAAGTTTAAAAAATAAAAAATATTGCATTCAGACAATCATACAATATGGGTGGTTTGAATTCTTATTGAGGCTTTTCTTCCTAAATTATTTATTTATTTCATATAGCATATAGAGAAATTGATTTCATAGAAAGTATAGATAGATTACTATGTATCGACTGACCAATGACTATTCATGATTCCATAATTGAATCAATGCTCCAAACTAGAGGAATGTTATGGTAAAACTTCGTTTGAAACGATGTGTAGAAAGCAACGTGCGACTTGAAGGACATGATCAGCTGTGGATGTCAAAACCACCACTTTCCGTTATGTAGAAATGAAGGTGCTTTTTGCTCGACATCCTTTGTTCTATTATAATCCGTCTTTTTGTTGGGTTGTAATGTAAATAGTACAGGATGGAGCTCGAAGAGAAACATCCATTTTTCAGGGGCAAGGATCTAGGGTTAGTTAATGGAAATCAATAAGTTGGAACAACTTCGTAAGTCTATTTGTGATATAGAAATCGAAAGGATCCGATTCAAACTATTTTCAAATCAAAAAGAAAAGTTGTTGGAATTGGTAAAACTCTTTCGATCAAAGTGTATCATGCGGGAATTAATCGTTCATATGATTCTTTGATAGAAAAAAAAGAGAAAAAGGGCATGTTGCCATTTTGAAATGATTTAATATCGCCAGTAATGTTTAAACCCAATGATTCAAGGCAAAGATAAAAGATCCTAGAACAAGGAAATACCCTTTTCCATTTTCTCAACAACTAGATTAAAATGAAGAATCGAAATAGATTCTAAGAGACAAACAAAAAAAGGGTTAGAGACCACTCAATAAAAGAATGCCTAAGGTTTTTTGAGCATTTTGAGAGTTATTTGACTTGAGTTATAGAGTACGAATGCTTTTTTCTTCTTTTTTTCGAAAAAAAGACGAGGTTAAATATCTAATTGATTTGCTGGTTTATGGATCTTTTGACATGCTAATTCCATACATTATAATTCCATACATAGACATAACTTTAAATTAATCATTTTTCTCGAGCCGTACGAGGAAAAACTTCTTATACGTTTCTAGGGGGGTATTATTTAACTACATCTATCAATGAGCCGTTTATCGAATCGTTGCAATTGATGTTCGATCGAAGGAGGAAGAGATCTTCGAAAAGTGGGTTTTATGATCCGATAAATAATCAAACCTATTTAAATGTTCCATATTCTCTATTTCCTTGAAAAAGGAGCTCAACCCACAGCAACTGTTCATGATATTTTAAAGAAGGCGGGGTTTTACAGAACTTACTCTTAATCAAACAAAATTCATTAATGAAATCCAAAAAAGAGGTGTGGATGATTCATATCTAGCTTTGTATAAATTTTTCTTTATTATTTCCTCCCCTCTTTTGGTCTATTCAGACTTTTCTTTTTAAAATTTATTATTCGTATTTCTTATTCCTTTGCTACTATAGAATATTGCTACTATAAAATATAGAATACCGTGTTCTATAACAACAAAACCCGATTTTATTGAGCCAATTTTATTGAGAGAAAATAGAGAAAAAGGATCAAGTGAATAAATGAAGTAATTGCATTTAAACATTTACAAAACAACATAAAATAAGATAAAAAAAGATAAAATAACATATAACATATAAAAAGAAAATATTAATAATTAATAATAATTAATAAAAAAATAAAAAAATGAATTCTATTTTTTCATTGTATTTTTTGTAGGCTTTTATATTCTTTATTCTTTTCAACTCTCAACATTTATATTCAAAATTTACAATCATATTGACAGTGTATCGAACAAATATAATTCGATCATAGATAAATAGATCCATTTATCCTCGTTTGGCACTTCACTTCATTCAAATAATGGGTTCTTTCTTTGAATTTGTTGTGATACAATAAGTTTTTTATAATTGTATTGAAACAAAAAATGGATAACACTGGAATGAATAAGACAGGAGGCGGTCCGCAAATTTTCACTTATTCTATTTCTATGGTTTTATCTGAGAATTTCGTGTCTTTTTTATTCCAATTTTGCTAATTTCGTGTTTTGATTGCCTAGTGCAATTCCATTTTTATTCCGATTGTATCTACATATTCTAATTTTTTCAGGTTGCTAACTCAACGGTAGAGTACTCGGCTTTTAAAAGTGCGACTAGCATCTTGGACATATCTTCCCGTTTTGAATTTTGGTGCGGAACAAAAAAAATGAATTGAATTCAAAGTTGGGTCAGTGAATAAATGGATGAGGCTCTACGGCCCCAATTATAGGAAACAAAAAGGAACGAGCTTCTGTTCTCAATTTGAATGATTACCTGATCTAATTAAACGTTAAAAATAAATTAGTGCCTAATGTGGTAAAGGTTTTTCTCATGAGTAAATTATCGATTTTTTTATGAGTCCTAATTATTAGGCATTCCTTTATGGGTTAGCCATGATGTGTGAAGAAGCAGTATATTGATAAAGAAAGATATTTTTTTCCAAAATCAAAAGAGCGATTGGGTTGAAAAAATAAAGGATTTCTAACCGTCTTCTTATCCTATAACGAACATAAATCAATTAGATGGCAAAAGATAGGATAGAGAATCCGTTGATGAATCCGCCTGTCTCCGAGGTATCTATTCTTTTCTTACTATAATACCTTGTTTTGACTGTATGTCGCACTATGTATCATTTAATAACCGAATAGATCCCTATCTTTGGTTCAAATCGAATTTGAAATGGAGGAATTTCAAGTATATTTAGAACTAAATAGATCCGCCGACATTTCCTATACCCACTTATTTTTCGGGAGTATATTTATGCACTTGCTCATGAGCATGGTTTAAATAAATCGATGATTTTTTTTGAAAATCAGGGTTATGGTAATAAATTCAGTTCACTAATTGTGAAACGTTTAATTCTTCGAATGGATCAACAGAATCGTTTGATTAGTTCTGCTAATGATTCAACCAAAATCCGGTTTTTGG